>NW_024081749.1:373155-393317 GCF_003009895.1 Hyaena hyaena
CCTCCCGTTTTGGTTTTATTTTTCAGTATTACTTTGGCTCTTCGGGGGCTTTTGTGGTTCCATACAAATTTTAGGATAATGTGTTCTAGTTTTGAGAAGTATGCTGGTGTAATTTTGATTGGAATTACATTGAATGTGTAGAATGCTTTGGGTAGTAATGACATCTTAACTATATTTATTCTTCCTATCCATGAGTATGGAATGTTTTTCCATTTCTTTGTGTCTTCTTCAATTTCCTTCATAAGTTTTCTATAGTTTTCATCACACAGATCTCTTGTATCCTTGGTTAGGTTTATTCCTAGGTATTTTATGGTTTTTTGTGCAATTGTGAATGGGATTCGTTTCTTGATTTCTCTTTCTGTTGCTTCATGGTTGGTGTATAAAAATGCAACCGATTTCTGTACGTTGATTTTGTACCCTGCAACTTGGCTGAATTCTTGGATCAGTTCTAGTAGGCTTCTGGTGGAGTCTGTTGGGTTTTCTATGTAGAGTATCATGTCGTCTGCGAAAAGTGAAAGGTTGACTTCTTCTTTGCCAATTCTGATGCCTTTGATTTCCTTTTGTTGTCTGATGGCTGATGCTAGGATTTCCAGCACTATGTTAAACAACAGTGGTGAGAGCGGACATCCCTGTCATGTTCCTGATCGGGGGAAAGCTCTCCGTTTTTCCCCACTGAGGATGATGTTACCTGAGGGCTTCTCATAGATGGCTTTTATGATGTTTCAGTAAATTCCTTCTACCCCGACTTTCTCTAGAGTTTTTATTAAGAAGCGATGCTGTATCTTTTCAAATGCTTTTTCGGCATCCATCGACAGAGTCATATGGTTTTTATCTTTTCTTTTATTAATGTGGTGTCTCACATTGATTGATTTGGGAATATTGAACTTGCCCTGTAACGCAGGAATGAATCCCACTTGATCATGATGGATAATTCTTTTTTTTTTTTAATTTTATTTCTAGGATAGAGAGAGACAGCGTGAACAGGGGAGGGTCAGAGAGAGAGGGAGACACAGACTCTGAAACAGGCTCCAGGCTCTGAGCTGGCAGTCAGCACAGAGCCTGATGCGGGCTCGAACCCACGAACCACGAGATCATGACCTAAGCGAAAGTCGGACGCTTAACCGACAAAGCCACCCAGGCGCCCCAATGGATAATTCTTTTTATGTGCTGTTGGATTCATTTTGCAGTTATCTTGTTGAGGATTTTTGCATCTGTATTCATCAAGGATATTGGCCTGTAGTTCTTTTTTTTTGGCTGGGTCTCTGTCTTGCTTGGGAATCAAAGTGATGCTGGCTTTGTAAAATGAGTCTGGAAGTTTTCCTTCAATTTCTATTTTTTGGAATAGCTTGAGAGAATGGGTATTAACTCTGATTTAAAAGTCAAGTAGAAATCCTCAGAGAAGCCATATTTCCAGGGCACTTACTTGTTGGGAGATTTTTGATAACTGATTCAATTTCTTCACTAATTATGGGTCTGTTTAGATTTTCTATCTCTTCCCATTTGAGTTTTGGTGCTGAGTGTGTGTTTAGGGATTTGTCCATTTCTTCTAGGTCGTCCTGTTTGTTGGTATATAATTTTTCATAGTAATCCCTGATAATTGCTTTTATTTCTGAGGGATTTGTTGTAATAATTCCATTTTCATTCATGATTTTGTATATGTGGGTGCTCTCTCTTTCTTTTGAGAAGCCCAGCTAAATGTTTATGAAATTTGTTTATTTTTCCAAAAAAACCCAATTCTTGGTTTAATTGATCTGTTCCACTTTTTTTTTTGGCTTCTATATTGTTTATTTATGCCCTGATCTTTATTATTTCTCTTCTTCTGCTGAGTTTGGGGTATTCTTGCTGCTCTGCTTCTAGTTCCTTTAGGTGGGTTGTTATGTTTTGTATTGGCACTTTTTCTAGATTCCTAAAATTTTTTAAATGTTTTTTTAATTTATGAGAGAGAGAGAGAGAGAGAGAGAGAGAGAGAGAGAGATACATCGTGAGCAGGGGAGGGTCAGAGAGAGAGGGAGACACAGAGTCGGAAACAGGCTCCATGCTCTGAGCTAGCTGTCAGCACAGAACCCGATGCGAGGCTCAAACCCACGGACTGTGAGATCATGACCTGAGCCGAAGTCGGACGCTTAACTGACTGAGCCACACAGGCGTCCCCAACTTTCTTTACATAAGAAAATTCAGTTACAGCGAGATATATTAACCTGACTAAGTTTATTCAGTTAGCAATTGGAAGTTTAGGGCAAGAGGAATTCATATGGTGGAGTAGTAGGGAGCCCCAATGCTTGCATCATTCCTCTTCCCTAGATAAATATAAAATCATTCTGAATACCCAAGATGTTGATCTGAAGACTGAGAGAACAAACTGCACAACTACAGGGAGAAAAGAAGTCATATCGCGGAAGCACAGGCAGACTTCAGAGAGAGGAAAAATGCCCACAGTGGAGGCTTGAGACTTTTACAGCAAGCCTCATCCTCTGTGCTCTGCAGGTGTTTTGTTTTGTTATGTTTTGTTACTAAGGACAAGTGTGCCTGAGCACCAAAGCAGCAGCAGACCCCTCTTCCAGAAGATCAGCACAAACACCCGACATGCACTAAGTGTAATGCCCATAGAATACCGCAAAAATTCAGCTCTAACAGAAATGGGATCCAGCTTTTTCTAACAAGCAGACCAAATTACACTTAGTTAAAACTACCACACACTGGACAAGGTCCAAACACTCCCCACTACAGGCAAGGAAGAACTGTGCAGAAGACTGATCTAAGGGAAAGAGCAGCCAAAACACAACAGCAGAGTGCACACAGCATACACCAAAAACACTTCTTGAAACACTTAGGATGTGGCCAGTATATGACCTTCTCTTTAATGTGTTTTTAATGTTTATTTATTTTGGAGAGAGAGAGACAAAGAGAGAGGGAGACACAGAATCTGAAGCAGGCTTCAGGCTCGGAGCTGTCACCACAGAGGCCAATGTTGGCTTGAACTCATGGACCATGAGATCATGACCTGAGCTGAAGTTGGACACTTAACTGACTGAGTCACTTAGGTGTCCCTACTTTCTTATTAATGTAGCCATTACTTTCAGGAGCAAGAAACGTAACAGGATTTTCTAACATACAGAAGAATAGATCTAGACAAAATGCCAAGATGGAGGAATTCAAGACAAAAGGAAGGACAAGAAGAGGTCATGGTCAGGGATCTAATCAAAACAGATATAAGTAATATGCCTGAACCAAATTTTAAAATAACAACCATAAAGATACTGTTGGGATTCAGAAAAACATAGAAGAAACTAGGAAGTCCCTTACTGTAGAAATTGAAGACCTAAAAAGTAGTCAGGCTATAGTAAAAAATGCTATATTGGAGATGCAAAACCAACTGTATGAATAAAAAACAAGCATGGAAGAAGAGAGGAATGAATAAGTGATATGGAAGATAAAATTATAGAAAATAAGGAAGCTGAAAAAAGAGGGAAAGAAAAATAGTGTATCATAAATGTAGATTTAGGGAACTCAAGGACTCCATAAAGCATAATAACATTTGTATCATAAGAATCCTGGAAGAAGAGGAAAAAACGGGCAGACAATTTATCTGAGCAAATTATAGCTGAAAGCTTCCCTAATCTGGGGAATGAAACACATATTGAAATACAGGAGGCACAGAGAACTCTCATCAAAATCAACAAAAGCAGCCCAACACCATGACATATCATGATAACATTTGTAAAGTACAGAGATAACAGCAAGGTAAAATAATCCCTTAACCTACATGGGAAGACAAATCAGGTTACCAGCAGATGTCTCCATAGAATCTTGGCAGGACAGAAGGGAGTGGCATGATATATTCAACGTGCTGAAAGGGAAAAATACATAGCCAAGAATACTTTAACCAGCATGGCTGTCATTTAGAATAGAAGAAAAGATAAAGAGTTTCTCAGACAAACAAAAGTAAAGGAGTTTGGACCACTAAACCAGCCCTGCAAGAAATATTAAATGGACTCTTTGAGTGCGAAAGAAAAACCAAAAACAACAAAGTTAGAAACAGAAAATTTCCAGAAACATAGACTTTATGAGTAATACAATGGCAGTAAATTCATATGCATCAATAATCACTATGAATGTAAATGGTCTAAATGCTCCAATCAAAAAACATAGGGTAAAAAATCAAGACCCATCTATATGCTGCCTACAAGATACTCCTCATATACCTAAAGACACCTGCAGATTGACGGTGAAGGGATGGAGAATGATTTATCATGTTAATGGATTTCAAAAGAAAGCCAGAGTAGCCCATCTGACTTCGGCTCAGGTCATGATCTCACAGTTCGTGGGTTCGAGCCCCACGTCGGGCTCTGTGCTGATAGCCAGCTCAGAGCCTGGAGCATGTTTCACATTCTGTGTCTCCCTCTCTCTCTGACCCTCCTCTGCTCATACTGTCTCTCTCTCTAGGAAATAAATAAAACAAAAGAAAAAATGAATAAATAAATAAATAAAAAAGAAAGCCAGAGTAGCCATATTTATATTAGAGAAACTAGATTTTAAACCAAATACTGTAAAAAAAAATGAAGAAGGGTACTCTATCATAATAAAGAGATCTATCAGTCTATCCAGCAAGAAGATCTAAGAATTGTAAATATTTCTGCCCCCAATTTGAAAGAACCCAAGTATATATTGATTTATAAATCAATTCCTAACAAACATAAAGAGACTCACTGATAATAATACAATAATAGTAGGTGAATTTAGCACTCCTCTTACAGCAATGGGATGATCATCTAAGCAGAAAATCAACAGAGAAACAATGGCTTTGAATGGCACGCTGGAGCAGATGGACTTAATAGACATATACAGAACCTTTCCTCTAAAACAGCAGAATAAACATTCTTTTTGAGTGCACATGGAATGTTCTCCAGATTAGATCAAATACTGGGTCACAATTCAGGCCTCAATGAGTACAAAAAGGTTGAGATCATACCATGCATATTTTTAAAACACAACACTATGAAACAGGAAGTCAACTACAAGAAAAAATTTGGAAAGGCCACAAATACATGGAGGTTAAAAAACATCCTACTGAAGAATGAATGAGTTAACCAGGAAAGTAAGGAATAAATAAAAACAAATTAAATGGAAACAAAATGAAAAGACTACAGTCTAAAACATTTGAGATGCAGTAAAGGCAGTCATAAGAGGAAGTTATATAGTAATATAAGCTTATATCAAGAAACAAAAAAATCTCAAATACACAACCTAATCTTACACCTAAAGCAGCTATTAAAAGAACAGAAAATAATGCCTAAAGCCAACAGAAGAAAGGAAATAATAAAGATTAGAACAGAAAAAAAAAACAATATAGAAACAAATAAAACCCAGGGCGCCTGGGTGGCTCAGTCGGTTATGCATCTGACTTCAGATCAGGTCATGATCTCGCATTTCGTGGGTTCGGGCCTAGGGTCGGGCTCTGTGCTGACAGCTAGCTCAGAGCCTGGAGCCTGTCTTTGGATTTTGTGTCTCCCTCTCTCTTTGACCCTCCCCTGATCATTTTGTCTCTATTTCTCTCTCAAAAATAAATAAAACATTTTTTAAAAATTAAAAAAAAATAAAACCCAAGAGAAGAGATAAAAAAAATCTAGGTGACGGTTCTTTGAAAGGATTAATAAAATTAATAAACACATAGGTAGACATAGCAGAAAGAAAAGAGAAAGGACCTTAATAAATAAAATCATGAATGAAAGAGGAGAGATCACAACAGACATCACAGAAATACAAAAAAATGGTAAGAGAATATCATGAAAAATAATATGCCAAAAAAACTGGGCAATCTGAAATAAATGGATAAATTCCTAGAAACATAATCTACCAAAACCGAAAGAAGAATAAATAGAAAGTTTGAACAGACCCACAACCAGGAAAGAAATTGAATCAGTAAACAAAAATTTTTCGACAAACAGAAGTCCAGGGCTAGATGTCTTCCCTGGGTAATTCTAACAGACATGTAAAGAAAAGTTAAAAAGTATTCCTCGAAAACTATTCCAAAAAAACAGAAAAGGAAGGACAACTCCCAATCTCATTCTACAAGGCAAACATTACCTTGATCCCAAAATCAGAAAAAGACCCCTTAAAAAGTATAATTACAGGTCAATATCCCTGATGAACATGGATGCAAAAATTCTCAACAAGGTACTAGGAAATAGAATCCAACAGTACATTAAAAATTATTCACCACTAATGGATTTATTCCTGGGCTTCATACGTGGTTCAATATTCACAAATTAATCAGTGTGATATACCACATTGATAATAGAAGGGATAAGAACCATGGGATCCTCTCAATAGACACAAAGAAAGCATTTGATGAAGTACAGCATCCATTCTTCATAAAAATCTTCAATAAAGTAGGGATACATGGAACATACCTCAACATCATAAAACCCACATATGAAAGACTCATAACTAATATCACCCTCAATGGAGAAAAACTGAGAGCTTTTTCTCTATGGTCAGGAACAAGACATGGATATCCACTCTCACCATTGTTATTTAAGATAGTACCAAAAGTCCTAGCCTCAGCAATCCGACAACAAGGAGAAATAAAATACATCCAAATTGGCAAGGAAGAAACCAAACTTCATTATTTACTGATGACATGATACTTTATGTAGAAAACCCAAAAGACTCCATCAAAAAGTTACTAAAACTGCTATATAAATTCAGCAATGTTGCAGGATATAAAATCAATGTACATAAATCTGTTGCATTTCTATACACCAATAATGAATTAGTAGAGAGATATCAAGGATTCGATCCCATTTACAATGGCATCAGAAACCATAAGATAACTAGGAATAAACATAACCAAAGAGGTAAAAAGATCTGTACTCTGAAATCTGTAGAACACAATTATGAAAGAAATTAAAGATGACACAAATAAATGGAGACGCATTCCATGTTCATGGATTGGAAGAACAAATATTGTTAAAATGTAAATACTACACATTTAATGCAATCTGTACCAAAATACCACCAGCATTCTTGACAGAGCTAGAACAAACAATCCTAAAATTTCTTTGGAGCCAGAAAAGACACCGTATAGCCAAAGCAATTTTGAAAAGGAAAAGCAAAGTTGGAGGCATCAAATTCCAGACGTCACGTTTTATTACAAAGCTGTAGTGATCATGATAGTATGGTGTTGGCACAAAAACAGACATATAGATCAAAGGAACAGAATAGAAAACCCAGAAAAGGACCAGAATTATACTGTTAACTCATCTTTGACAAAGCAAGAAAGAATATCCGATGGAAAAAATATGTTGTCTTCAACAAAGAGTTTGGGAAAATGCAAAAGAATTAAACTGGACCACTTACACCATATACAAAATAAATTAAAACTGGATGAAATTCTTAAACGTGAGTCAGGAAGCAATCAAAATCCTAAAGGAGAAAACAGGCAGCAACCTCTTTGATTTCGGCTGGAGCAACTTCTTACCATGTACGTTGTCGGAGATAAGGGAAACAAAAGCAAAATTGAACTTTTGTGATTTCATCAAAGTAAAAATCTTTTGCAAAGCAAACAATCAACAAAACTAAAAGACAACCTAGTTAATGGGAGAATATATTTGCAGATGATATATCTGATAAAGAGTTAGTATCCAAAATCTTTAAAGAACTTATCAAACTCAACACCCAAAAAACAAATAATCCAGTTAAGAAATTGGTAGAAGACATGAATAGACATTTTTCCAAAGAAGACATACAAATGGCCAACAGACACATGCAAAGTTTTCAACATCACTCATCATCAGGGAAATGCAAATCAAAATCACAATGAGATACCACCTCACACCTGCCAGAATGTCTAAAGTTAACAACAGGAAGCAACAGATGTTGGCAAGAGCATGAAAAGGGGGATTCTTTTACACTGTTGGTTTGAATGCAAACAGGTGCAGTCACTCTGGAAAACAGTATGAAGATTCCTCAAGAAACTAAAAATAAGATTACCCTACAACCCGGCAATATCACTACTCAGGATTTACCCAATGGATACAAAAATACTAATTCAAAGAGGCATACTCACCTGATGTTTATAGCAGCACTATCAACAGTAGCCAACTATGGAAAGAGCCCAAATGTCCATTGACTGATGAATCGTTAAAGAAGACATGGTATGGAGCTAGAGTTCATTATGCTAAGCGGAATAATCAGTCTGAGAAAAACAAATACCATGTAATTTCACTCGTATATGGAATTTATGGAACAATATGGATGAACATAGGGGAAGAAGAAAAAAGACGATGAAGCAAGCCATAGGAGACTTTTAATCATAGAGAAAATACTGAAATTTGATCAGGGGAGATGGGTGGGGGAATGGGATAAATGGGTGATGAGTATATAGGAGGTCACTTGTGATGAACACTGCATCATATATGTACGAGATGAATCACTAAATTCTACACCTGAAAACTGTATTATACTATATATTAACTACCTAGAATTTAAATAAAAATTTGAATCTACAAAATTAAAAAAAAGTTTAGGGGAACCACATAAGTTTATTCATTAGTTCTTCGAACAAAGTTTTTCTGTCACAGAAAGGGAAAGTATGAAATTAATACAAATGATATTTAATTCATGGCCCTACAGTCTCCTGGTATAGGAAAGCACAATTTTGAGGGGGCAAAATATGTAAATTTTACCTTTTCTATTTCCAGGTACCTTTCCCCTTCACCCTTCCATCCTCCAGAGTTGAAATTATTTACTCATTTTAGAATTCCCTAAAAATTTTGTTTGTTAATTTGTGGAAATTATTATATCTCATTATCACAATAATTTGTGTACATAATTAGCTTTCTCAAAATTGTTGATGGAAGAAATTTATCTCTATTTTTATCTGTCAGGTCACTTAACATCTTGTTCTATAATTTTTGGTTTGTTATTAATTCTCATAAGGAGCCTTTGGAGGCAAGGATAACTCATGTTTGTATTTATTGCTCAGTGCCTAGCAAACGGTAAATACACCTGTAATTTGAGTTGAGATCAGGAGATAGAGCTCAATTTTAAGTATTAGTTAGCAGATGGAAGAGGACTTGGGAGGATTTGGGATTCCATTTAATAAGTTCACTTTCTTTTCTCTAGACCTGTGTTGGAAGTTAACATTTTGAGTGATGAACTCTGAATTTAGCTAAAAGAAGGAAGAACATGATAGAATTTAATACTGATTAACCTCCAAGAGCGTCAAAGTTAAGAGCAGCATTATATGACAGCGCTTGAAATTATTGTGCAAAAAATTCTTTGAAAATTGAAAAATACTTTGATGACTACTTCAGTCCATGGTGACAATTTTTTAAAAATTTTATTCATTTTGAGGGAGAGAGACAGACAGACAGACAGAGGGGTAGAAAGCGAATCCCAAGCAGGCTCTACACTGTCAGCACAGAACCTGATGTGGGGCTTAAACCCACAAACTGTGAGATCTGAGCTGAAATCAAGAGTCAGATGCTCAACTGACTGAGCCCCCCGGTGTCCCCACTGTGACAATTCTTAATTCTCAGTTAAGCTATCACATTTTGGTTGGCATGTGCTATTTACATTACTGTCTTATAGTATCTTTTAGACTATAAAATTTTTCACTACTGAACCAGATTATAGGCTTCATGAAAGCTGTGACCATGCTTTGATCTTCATTGTGCAATTCTCATGCCTATCAAAGGGCAGAGTATTAACTAAATATCCAGTAAGGACCTGTTGAATAAATGAATATAAAAAAATGGCCAGATAATTGGTACCTGGCCCAGTTCTAGTAGGTCCAGGGGAATGAGAGCTGGATTTCTGTACTTTGATAGACTGAAATATATATGTTACATTTTTGTGTTCTTTATTTTTCAAATATTCAGGGTGTGCAATTTCCCATAAATCCTCCCAACTGTCCCACTTTCACTCCCATCATCAAATAGCTATAAGTAATCAGGCTTCTGCAATACACTATTGGTGGCCAATTATCAAATTCACCTCACCTTTTTTTTAATCTTCCAGTGATGGAGTTGAAAGAAAGCTAACCTTACTTTTTTATTCCGAATATGGCATGATTGGTCTAATGGTAATTACATTTTTCTTGCCACTAACTTCTTCAGGCATGGGTAAATGATATATTCTGGGTAATAAGACATGTTGTGGAACTTGCCAGAGGGTTTTGGTAAATTTTTCCTTCTTCTTAAGGAAGAGCTACAGGAAAAAAATAGCCCTTCTTTTTTCTCTGAATATACTCACATTTTGACATGACACCTGGATTTGCTGTGGCCATCTTGCTCCTTGATGGTGGCAGAATTGACATTAGAATAATTAATTCTTAATTATTATCATAATTCTTAATAACATTGCTAAGTCCCTGGTTCAACAAATCCTAACCACTTATTCATCTCTGAACTCTTTGTAATGTAAGATAAGTTTCCTTATTACTTAAGGCCATTTGAGGGAGAGGAAGATGGTGGCAGAGTAGGAAGACCCTAGGCATGTCTCCTCCAACAAACACAAGTAGGTAACTATCAACTCATCCTAAATACCCCAGAAATCAACCTGAAGACTGAAAGAACAATATTCATAACTAAACTGAGAGAAGAAGCCACAATGAAGGTAGAAAGTGCAGGTGCTGTGAGTGGGAGGGAGTCATGGTTGCAAAAAAGGTCAAGAGAAAAGAGTATATAATGGAATGATCAAGGAGAACTTTTACCCCAAAAGAAAATGTCTTTGAAAATGTAAGAGGCTGAATTTCATAAGTTATTGCAACCCGTAGGGCTGAAAGCCTGTAAGTTCTGCAGGCTTGGCAGGGATAGAACTCAGAGGGCACTGCCCTGCTCCTGGAGAGAATGCAGGCAAAGAACCTAGGGGCAGACAGCATGATAACAGTGATCTGAAGAATGCCTGGAGGAGCCCACAGTGGGGAGATTATTCATATTTCCATTTATGAGCACATTTCTGAGAAACAGTGTTCACAGACATCTCTCCAGGGACAAAGGAGTTGGATGATACCATTTCCCTCCCTTCCCTCTCAGCATAAACACAGAGACATCTGAACGATGCAGCACAGCACCAACACTGTCTGCCTAACTTGTTTACACCCCCATGAACTCTGGCAAGACTTCTCTTCTCAGTCAGGCTTGACTCAGTCCCAGCATGGCAGGACCCTCCTCCAGAAGACCAGCACAGGGTCTTGCCAACTAGAAGTCTCTAAAGCCTGAAGTTTTAAATGTCAGCAGGCTTGGCTGGTATAGAGCCAGGAGGGGCCCTGCTCTGCTCCTGGAGAGAAGGCAGGGAAACAAGAGGGGCAAAGAGCAGGGAAACAGGGATCTGAAAAATATTTGGGGCACAGAGGGGGAGATTATTCACTCTTCTTAGAGTACATCTCTGAGAGGTAGCATTCACAGAGATACCTCTTCAGAAACAAATGAGCCAGCGGTGCCATTTCCCCACTCTGCTACTCAACATAAACACAGAGCCAGCAGAGGGAAGCAGCTCAGCATGGACACTGGATGCCTAACTTGCTTGCTTACACCAAGTCCCACACCCCAGTGCACTGGGCCCCTCCCCTGGAAGGCCAGCACAAATCCCTGCCCACATCATGTCTCCTGATCAGAGTTCTGTTGGACCTCAGTTCTGGTGGAAGTGGTATCAGGATTCATTTCACAAGCAGACCTAGTTAAAACACCACATTCAGGCCAGGGACCAAACCCTGCCCACAACAGGCAAGGAAAGCTTCTGCAGATGATTAGCTGGAAGTATAGAGCAGCCAGAGCAGAATAACAGAACACATGCAGCATACACTGGAGACACTCCCTGAAGCACCAGGCCCTGTGCACTGCATGACCTCTTCTTCACAAGGCCATCACTTTCAGGAGAAGGAAACATAACTGGCTTTTCTAATACAGAGAAGAAGGCAGAGACTTAGACAAAATGAGAAGACAATGGAATTTATCATACATGAAAGAACAAGATAAGGCCATGACCAGAGATCTAAGCAAAACAGATATAAGCAACAATCATGAAGATACTTATTGGGTTTGAAAAGGAATAGAAGATATCAGTGGGATCCTTCCGACAGAGATAAAAGAGTTAAAAAGAAAAAGAATCAATCAGAAATGAAAAGTGCAATAATCGAGATTAGAAGCATGTTTAATGCAATTAACAGCAGGCTGGAGGAAGCAGAGGAACAAATTAATGACCTAGAAGAAAAAGTAATGGAAGATAATGAAGCTGAACAAAAGAGAGACAGAAGAATTATGCAACATGAGAATAGACTTAGGGAACTCAGTGACTCCATCAAATATAATAACATTTGTATTATAGGAGTTCCAGAAGAAGAAGAGAGAGAAAAAGTGGCAGAAAATTTTATTTCAGGAAATAATAGCAGGAAACTTCCCTAATCTGGGGAAGGAAACAGACATCCAGATCCAGGAAGCACAGGGAACTCCCATCAAAATCAAAAAAGAAGGCTAACACCAAGATATATTGCAATGAAATTGTCAAAATATAGTGAGAAGGAAAAAAATCTTAAAAACAGCAAGATGAAAGAAGTCCTTAACTTACAAGGAAAAACCCAAAAGGCTAAGCTATAGATTTCTCTACAGAAAGTTGACAATATAGGAGATAGTGGAATGACACATTTGATGTTCTGAATGGGAAAAATCTGTAGCCAAGAATACTCTATCCACCCTAAGTGGCTCAGCTGGTTGAGTTTCTGACTTTTGAAATTGGCTCAGGTTATGATCCCCGTGTCACTGGATGGAATCTGCATCAGGATCTGTGCTGGGCATGGAGCTTGCTTAAGATTCTCTTTCTCTCTCTCCCTCTGCCCCTCTGCTCTCTCTGTCTCTTATAATAAAAAAAGAGAATATTATATCCAACAAGTCTATCTTTCAAAATAGAAGGAAGGATAGTTTCACAGACAGAAAAACCAAAGGACTTTGTGACTACCAACACTGCCAGAAATATTAATGGGGACTCTTGAGTGCAAAGGAGAGACCAAAAGTAACAAAGACCAAAAAAAAAAAAAATCAGAGAAAATTACTTTAAATGTAAATGGACAATCAAAAAGACATGGGGTATCAGAATGGATAAAAAAACAAGACCTATCTATATACTACCTGCAAGAGACTAATTTTAGACCTAAAGACACCTGCAGATTATAAGTGAGAGAGTGGAGAAACATTTGTCATGCAAATAGATGTCAAAAGAATGAAAGCTGGAGTAGCAATAATTATATCAGACAAACTAGACCATTTTGTCTTGTATTGTTTTTATCTTGCTTAAGTATCAGTGTAATACTAGCCTCATAGAATGATTTTGAATATGTTCCTTCTATTCCATTATTTGTGAGATTTTGATAAAGATTGTCATTAATTATTTTTTTAAAACGTTTGGTAGCATTCCTCAATAAAGACATGTAGTCTTGGGCTTTTCTGTTCTGGGGGATTTTTGAGTCCTAATTCAACTTTCATTCCTGTTATTGAAAGAAGATTTCCTATTCTTGGATTAAAGATTGATTATTAAATCTTGGTAACGTGTGTTTTTAGGAATTATCTGTTTTTTCCCCTTAAATATCTGATTTGTGAGTATATAATAGTTTATAGTAATCTGTTATCACTCTATGTATTTCTGTGGTAACTGTTGTTATTATTTTCCCTTTTACTTCTCATTTTGGTCTTTGAGTATTCTCTCTTTTTTGCTTAGTTAATGTAGTTAAAGCATTGCCAATTTTGTTCGTTTTTTGGAAAAATTTGTCTTTACTTTCAATGCTATGCTAATTTTTTTTCTGGTCTCTATTTTCTTTCTGTTGTTGTTTCCTTCCTCTATTAATTTTTAGCTAACTTTTTTCTTTTTCTAGTTCCTTGTGGTGTAATGTCAAGTTGTTTATTTGAACGTTTTTTCCTAACACAAGCATTTATACTATAATTTTCGCTCTAATATCTGATTTTGCTGCACCCTTTGGTTTGGAATATTGTGCTTTCTTTTCCTTTTGTTTTGAGACATATCTTGATTTGCTGTTTGATTTCCTATTTGACCCATTATTTGTGCAGGAATTTGTTGTTTAATATTTACATATTAAGGGGAACCTGACTGGTTCAGTCGGTTAAGCAGTTAAGTGTCTGACTCTTGGTTTCGGCTCAGGTCATGATCTTACTGTTTCATGAGTTCGAGCCCCATATCAGGTCCTACGCTGACCGTGTGGAGCCTGCTTGGGATTCTCTCTCTCTCTCTCTCTCTCTCTCTCCCTCCCTCCCTCTCTCTACCCTCCCCCACTCACACTGTCTCCAAATAAATTTAAAAATATGCATATTTACAGATAAAATATTTAATATTAAAAAATAGAAAGCTATCACTGCTAAAAAAAAAGACAATTTAAGTCAGAGTTTCAGTTACTTGAAGGAGATACAACCTCCATACAATTCAGTAGAATCCATTAAACTGTGAACTTCAGGGAAAGAACTGTAGTTTCATATTCATATCTTCACTGCCTCATTCAGTGTTGGCCACAGAGTAATTTTTCAGTGTGTAACTTAAACAAACAAAACTGCCAAAATTTTCAATATCAATATGTTCATACTGAATATACAATTATCTAGATAATACAGTTTTAAATTTTATTCTAAATGTAGTTTTTATGAGCTTATATACAAAAATCATGCTCCCTAAGTTTAAAATATAGATTACTGGTAGAGGTAAGATGGTTGAGAAGTAGGGAGCTCCGTGCATTTCGCTTGCAACCATCTTTCAAACAGAGAAGACCTGAAGCCATAGGACACTGTGCCTCAGGAGTTTGGGAAGAGAAAGAGACAGAAGACACTGGGAAGGCAACCTCAAAAGTACGTGAGTGCGAACTGGGGAAGATAAAAGTGTGCCAGCACCAGAGACACAGAGGGAGGGGAGAGAGCACCCCTCGAGGGTAGAACCGGTGAGTCCAGGGGAAAATAAACAGTGGCTGAAACTGCTCATTGAACTGTCCCTGGAGAAGAGAAAAACCTCGGCTTGGAAGGAGGGTGTTTTCAGTTCTAGCTGGGGTGCTGGCTTTGAACTGGGTGTCTCTGGTCCCAGAGAGTGCCAAGAAAAACTGCTCTCCTGTTCTCCTAGCATCATCCCGTGGCGCGGAGGCTGCAGATCCGAGGCTGTGCCACTGCTTCCATGGCTCAACTCCCAGAGGTGGGGAAGCAGCCAAACTGAGGCTGCGCCACCGCTCCCCGCCCCCTCCTTCCTGCTCGAACCCCCGCAGCGGTAAAGCAGTGACCTGTGGGACTGTGTTTCGGGTGGTATCCATAAAGCCTGTGGACTGGGACCTGGAAACGAGGCGGGGCTTGACACATAAAACACAGCCCACCTTGGCTACACCTGCAGCACTGGGAGATCAGACCCAAAAGAGTGATTTCCAATGCCTGGTTCAAGAAGGGACTGGGGCGCCGCCATTTTTCTCCCCACAACCACCAAGGCAGGACCTCAGGGAGTAGCCTGCTGGATGCAGTGAAGGCTAAGACCTGCCTACACCAAACCACGCCCATCCCTGCTAGAGAGCTGCTTTTTTTTTTCACCAGAGCACAAGGCAAGACCAACATGGATGCACTGCTGTGATTAATTCTAGATCAATTCCTTCTATTCAGATATATTTTCACCTGTCTCATTCGCATCCCTCCCCTCTGCTGGACTGGGCGCTGTGGGCATTGGTTTGCTTAAACAGTCACATTTAATCCATTCTCTAAATGTATCTCTAATACCTCCACCACTACCTTTCTCTCTCTCTCTGAAATCAGACTATATAGTTTCTCTCAGTAACATCTTTATTTCCTTCTCCTCGCCTCTAACAATATTCTCCTCTTTCTCTCTCAATTAAGCCTCTTAGTCTCCCTGCCTGGTCATTGTCCAGTTTCGCTTCCTCCTTTGTCTTTCTCTCTTTGTATATGCTCTTCCATCAGCACTGCATACACCCTGCTCTTTATTTGTAGCCGGGAATTCTGGTTTTATGCTTTTAGACTGTCCTTTGTCTTTTGGGTTTTTTTCTTTCTTCTTTTCTCCTCTTTTTTCTTCCCTCCTTCTCTTTTTATTATTTGTTTTTCCTCCTTCCACCTTTTTCTTCTTTTCCTTCCTCTTTTTTTCTTTCTTTTTCCTTTTCCCTTTCGATTTGCATGTTTGTTGGATTTGTCTGTGAGTTTGTGTGCCTTTGTTCCCTGTGTGTTTGTCTTTCTGTTTTCTTTTCCAAAGCTATGTCAAGAAACAAGCCAAAGTACACATGATGGAGAGTCCCAAGCACCACTAAGAGTAGGGAAAGAAAAAAACCAAAGTCTCAACAAGAGAGACCAAGAGACACCATTCAAAGAACACTTCCTGAACTAATAGGCCATTGACAGTCAAAGAGCCTTCTTTAATACAGCAGTACTCCCAGATGCAGAGTGCATAACAAGCTTTTAAAACTAATAAGAGACAGAAAGTTAGCCAAAATGATGAAACAGAAGAACTCTCCTCCAAAGAAATTACAGGAAGAAATGACAGCTAAGGAACTGCTCAAAACAGATATAAGCAATGTAACTGAACAAGAATTTAAAACAATAGTCATAAAATTAATTCCTGGGCTTGAAAACGGCATGGAAGACATCAGAGAAAGTATTGCTACAAAGACTATGGAGCTTAAAAATAGTTGTGATGAATTAAAAAGTGCTATTAATAAGATGCATAATAAAATGGAGCATCCAATGCATGGATTGAAGAGGCAGAGAGGAGAATAGGTGAATTAGATAAGACAATTCTAGATAAAGAGGAAGCCGAGAAAAAGAGAGATAAATTGACCCAGGAACACAAAAGGAGAGTTCAAGAGCTGAGCAATACAGTCAAATGGAACAAGATCTGTATCATAGGAATTCCAGAAGAGAAAGAGAGAAGATAAGGTGCTGAAGGAGTCCTTGAACAAATTATAGCAGAGAACTTCCCCAATATGGGGAAGGAAACAGACATTGAAATTCAAGAGACACAGAGAACACCCCTCAGACGTAACTTGAATCGATCTTCTGCATAACATATCATAATGACACTGGCAAAATAAAAGGACAAAGAGAGAATACTGAAAGCAGCTAGGGATAAAGAGCAAAGGGAAATCTATCAGAGGGGTGACAGACTTATCTACTGAAACTTGGCAAGCCAGAAAGGAATGGCAGGAAATCTTCAATGTGATGAACAGAAAAAATATGCAGCCAAGAATCCTCTATCCAGCAAGCCAGTCATTCAGAATAGAAGGAGAGATAAAAGTCTTTCCAAATAAACAGAAATTGAAAGACTTCATCACCACTAAACCATCCCTACAAGAAATCCTGAGGGGGATTCTATGAGGGAAATGCAAGGAACACAAGGTACCAGAGACATCACCACAAGCATGAATCCTACAAAGGACACAGTGACTCTAAACCCATATTTATCAATAATAACACTGAATGTAAAAGGGCTAAATTCCCCAATCAAAAGACATAAGGTAGCAGAATGGATAAAAAAACAAAATCCATCTATTTGCTGTCTACAAGAAACTCATTTTAGACTGGAGGAGAGCTTCAGATTGAAAGTAAGGGGCTGGAGAAATATATATCATGCTACTGGAAATCAAAAGAAAGCTGGAGTAGCTATACTTATATCAGACAAACTGGACTTTAAAGTAAAAGCAGCAACAAGGGATGAAGAAGGGCATTATATAATAATTACAGGGTCTGTCCATCAGGAAGAGCTAACATTTATAAAGGTCTACGCATCTAATACGGGAGACCCAAATACATAAAACAATCACAAACAGAAATAATCTTATGGATTGAATGTGGTAATAGCAGAGGACTGTAATATTCCACTTACAGCAATGGATACATCAACTAGACAGAAAATCAATAAAGAAACAATGGACTTGAATGACACAATGGACCAGATGGATTTGACAGATATATTTAGAACTCTACATCCTGAGGCCATGGAATTCACTTTCTTTTCAAGTGCCCATGGCACATTCTCCAAGATAGATCACATACTGGGACATAAAGCAGCCCTCAATAAATATAAAAGAATTGAGATCATACCATGCACACTTTCAGATCACAATGCTTTGAAACTTGAAATCCACCACAGGAAGATGTCTGGAAAACCTCCAAAAGCATGGAGGGTAAGGAACACCCTATGAAAGAAAGAATGGGCCAATTAGGCAATTAGAAAAGAAATTTAAAAATATATGGAAACAAATGAAAATGAAAATACAACAATCCAAAATCTATGGGATGCAGTAAAGGCAGTCCTAAGAGAAAAGTACATTGCACTCCAGGCCTATTTCAAGAAATCAGAAAAAGTGCCAGAACAAAATCTAAGATTGCATCTAAAGGAACTAGAAGGAGAGCAACAAGAGCACCCCTTACCCAGTAGGAGAAGAGAAATAATAAAAATTATGGCAGAAATAAACAATATAGAATAAAGGGCGCCTGGGTGGCTTAGTCGGTTAAGCGTCCGACTTTCGCTTAGGTCATGATCTAGCGGTTCGTGGGTTCGAGCCCTGCGTCGGGCTCTGTGCTGACAGCTCAGAGTCTGGAGCCTATTTCAGAGTCTGTATCTCCCTCTCTCTCTGACCCTCCCGTGCTCACGCTGTCTCTCTCTCTCCTAGAAATAAATAAAAATATTTAAAAAAATATAGAATAAAAAAAAACTAGTTGAACAGATCAATGAAACCAAATTATCTTTGGCAGCAAAGAAAAATAAGCAAGTAAAGTTTTCTATTGCAGAGTGAAGGCAATGATTTTAGCTGCCGGAAGTGGGCTTAGAACCAGCAAAAAAAAAGTAACAGGACCCAGTTTCAATTCACAATAGAAAAGATTTCATTATTATTATTATTGTTATTATTTTCTTTTTCTTTTATTTATTTTTTTCTTAAAAATTTACTATCAAGTTGGTTTCCATATAACACCCAGTGCTCATCCCAACAAGTACCATTCCCCATGCCTATCATCCCCCTTCCTCTCTCCCTCACCCCCATCAGCCCTTAGTTTGTTCTCAGCATTCAAGAATCTCTCATGTTTTGCCTCCCTCCCTCTCCCCAACAATTAGAAAAGCTTTCTTAACAAGTAAATGTCCAACAATGGAGTTGGTTGCCCCAAGGATTCTTGAATTGAAATTCTCATCATTACAAGCTTGAGAGCACAACTGTCAAGAATGAAATGGAAAGGATTCTTCCATTTGTGTAATATCTAAAATTCCATCGAATATTGGATGATTCTAGTGTTAAATATTGCAAGTGAGAAAAGGGACACTCTAGTGAATACTAGGCATACAATAAATCGAACAGCTGGACGTTCAAGAAAAAAATATTTTTTTAATTTACTTTTTATTTTTTTTAAGAAAGTTTTTTTTTTTACAAATAGTTTATTGTCAAATTAGTTTCCACATAACACCCAGAGCTCATCCCCACAAGTGTCCTCCTCCGTGCCAATCCCCCCTCCCCCCATATCCATCAGTCCTCAGTTTTTGTCAACATTCAAGAGTCTCTCATGGTTTGCCTCTCTCCCTTTCCTCCACCATTTCCCCCCTTCTTCTCCCCCTCGTTCCTCAGTTAAGTTCCTCCTAATCCTCCTATACGTGCAAACATATGATATTTGTCCTTCTCTGCCTGACTTATTTCCCTAAGCATAACACCCTCAAGTTCCATCCATGTTGCTACACATGGCCAGATTTCATTCTTTCTCATTGCCATGTAGTATTCCATGGTATAGATAAACCACATCTTCTTGATCCATTGGTCCATTGATGGACACATAGGCTCTTTCCATGTTTTAGCTATTGTTGAGAGTGCTGCTATGAACATTGGGGTGCATGTGTTCCTAGGCATCAGCATTTCTGTATCCCTTGGGTAAATTCCTAGCAGTGCTATTGCTGGGTCATAGGGGAGTTCTATTGTTAGTTTCCTGAGGAACCTCCACACTGTTGTCCAGAGGGGCTGTACCAGTTTACATTCCCACCAACAGTGTAGGAGGGTGCCCGTTTCTCCACATCCTCGTCAGCATCTCGTGTTCTCCGATTTGCTCATTTTAGCCACTCTGACTGGCGTGAGGTGGTATCTCAGTGTGGTTTTGATTTGTATTTCCCTGATGAGAAGGGATGCTGAGCATCGTTTCATGTGTCTGTTG
>NW_024081749.1:397282-421597 GCF_003009895.1 Hyaena hyaena
TGACAGCTTTGTAGTAGAGGCTAAAGTCTGGGATGGTGATACCTCCCGTTTTGGTTTTATTTTTCAGTATTACTTTGGCTATTCGGGGTCTTTTGTGGTTCCATACAAATTTTAGGATCGATTGTTCTAGTTTTGAGAAGTATGCTGGTGCAAGTTTGATTGGAATTGCATTGAATGTGTAGAGTGATTTGGGTAGTAATGACATCTTAACTATATTTATTCTTCCTATCCATGAGCATGGAATGTTTTTCCATTTCTTTGTGTCTTCTTCAATTTCCTTCATCAGTTTTCTATAGTTTTCATCATACAGATCTTTTGTATCCTTGGTTAGGTTTATTCCTAGGTATTTTATGGTTTTTTGTGCAATTGTGAATGGGATCAGTTTCTTGATTTCTCTTTCTGTTGCTTCATTGCTGGTGTATAAAAATGCAACCAATTTCTGTACGTTGGTTTTGTACCCTGCAACTTGGCTGAATTCTTTGATCATTTCGAGTAGGCTTCTGGTGGAGTCTGTCGGGTTTTCTATGTGTAGTATCATGTCATCTGCGAAGAGTGAAAGTTTGACTTCCTCTTTGCCAATTCTGATGCCTTTGATTTCCTTTTGTTGTCTGATGGCTGATGCTAGGACTTCCAGCACTATGTTAGACAACAGTGGTGAGAGTGGACATCCCTGTCGTGTTCCTGATCTCAGGGGGAAAGCTCTCAGTTTTTCCCCGTTGAGGATGATGTTAGCTGAAGGCTTCTCATAGATGGCTTTGATGTAGTTTAAGTAGGTTCCTTCTATCCCGACTTTCTTGAGAGTCTTTATTAAGAAGGGACGCTGTATTGTGTCATATGCTTTTTCTGCATCTATTGACAGAATCATATGGTTTTTATCTTTTCTTTGGTTGATGTGATGTATCACATTGATTGATTTGCGAATATTGAACCAGCCCTGTAACCCAGGAATGAATCCCACTTGATCTTGGTGGATGATTCTTTTTTTGTGCTGCTGGATTCAATTTGCAAGTATCTTGTTGAGGATTTTTGCATCCATATTCATCAACGATATTGGCCTGTAGTTCTCTTTTTTTGCTGGATCTCTGTCTGGCTTGGGAATCAGAGTGATATCGGCTTCATAAAATGAGTCAGGGAGTTTTCCTTCGATTTCTATTTTTTGGAATAGCTTGAGAAGTATTGGGATTAATTCTGTTTTAAATGTCTGGTAGAATTTCCCAGGGAAGCCATCAGGTCCGCGGCTCTTATTTGTTGGGAGATTTTTGATCATTGATTCGATTTCTTCACTCATTATGGGTCTATTCAGGTTTTCTGTCTCTTCCCGTGTGAATTTAGGTAGTGAGTGTGTGTTTAGGAATTTGTCCATTTCTTCTAAGTTGTCCAATTTGTTGGCATATAATTTTTCATAGTATTCCCTGATAATTGCTTGTATTTCTGAGGTGTTGGTTGTAATAAGTCCATTTTCATTCATGATTTTGTCTATTTGGGTGCTCTCTCTTTCTTTTTGATAAGTCTGGCTAGAAGATTGTAAATTTTGTTTATTTTTTAAAAAAAACAACTCTTGGTTTCATAGAACTATTCAATTGTTTCTTTGATCTCTATGTTGTTTATTTCTGCTCTGATTTTTACTATTTCTCTTCTTCTACTGGGTTTAGGGTGTTCTTGTTGCTCTGCCTCTAGTTCATTTAAGTGAGCTGTTAGATTTTGGACTTGCGCTTTTTCTAATCTCTTGAAATAGGCATGAAGAGCAATGTACTTTCCTCTTAGGACTGCCTTTGCCGCATCCCATAGATTTTGAATTGTTGTGTTTTCATTTTCATTGGTGTCCATATAGTTTTTAATTTCATCTCTAATTGCCTGATTGGCCCATTCATTCTTTAATAGGGTATTCTTTAACCTCCATGTTTTTGGAGGTTTTCCAGACTTCTTCCTGTAATTGATTTCAAGTTTCAAAGCATTATGATCTGACAGTGTGCATGGTATGATCTCAATATTGAGGGCTGCTTTATGTCCCAGTATGTGATCTATCTTGGAGAATGTGCCATGCGCACTTGAGAAGAAAGTAAATTCCCTGGGTCAGGATGTAAAGTTCTAAATATATCCGTCAGATCCATCTGGTCCAATGTGTCTTTCAAGTCCATTATTTCTTTAGGATTTTCTGTCTGGTTGACCTATCCATTCCTGTAAGCGGAGTATTAAAGTCCCCTTCTATCAGCACATTCTTATCTAGAGGCTTGTTTCTGTTTGTGATTAATTGTTTTAGATATTTAGGTGCTCCCATATTCGGTGCGTAGACATTTATGATTGTTAGTTCTTCCTGATGGATAGACCCTGTAATTATTATGTAGTGCCCTTCTTCATCTCTTGTTATTGTCTTTAATTTAAAGTCCAGTTTGCCTGATATAAGTATAGTGACTGCGGCTCTCTTTTGATTTCCTGTAGCGTGATATATATTTCTCCATCCCCTTTCTTTTAATCTTAAGGTATCTTCCAGTCTAAAATGAGTGTCTTGTAGACAGCATATAGAAGGATTTTCTTTTTTTATCTATTCTGCAACCCTATATCTTTTGATTGGAGCATTCAGCCCATTTACATTCAGTGTTATTATTGAAATATGTGGGTTTAGAGTCTCTGTATCTTTTGTAGGGTTCATGTTTGTGGTGGTGTCTCTGGTATCTTTGTTCCTTGCAACCTTTCCTTCAGAGCGTCCCCCTCAGGATTTCTTGTAGGGGTGGCTTAGTGGTGACAAATTCTTTCAATTTCTGTTTATTTGGAAATGTTTTTATCTCTCCTTCTATCTTGAATGACAGGCTTGCTGGATAGAGGATTCTTGGCTGCATATTTTTACTGTTCATCACATTGAAGATCTCCTGCCCTTCCTTTCTGGCCTGCCAAGTTTCAGTAGATAGGTATGTCACCACTCTGATAGGTGTGTTAGGGCCCTTTTCTCCCTAGCTGCTTTCAAAATTCTCTCTTGTCCTTGTATTTTGCCATTTTTACTATGATATTCTGTGCAGAAGATCGATTCAAGTTACGTCTGAGGGGAGTCCTCTGAGTCTCTTGAATGTCAACGTTTACTTCCTTCCCCAGGTCGGGGAAGTTCTCTGCTATAATTTGTTCCAGGACTGCTTCAACACCTTTTCCTTTCTCTTCCTCTTCTGGGATTCCTATGATATGGATATTGTTGTGTTTGACCTTATCGCTGAGCTCTCGAACTCTTCTTTCCTGTTCCTGGATTAGTTTGTCTCTTTTTTGTCAGCTTCCTGTTTTTCTATAATGGTGTCTTCTAAATCACTTATTCTCCTTTCTGCCTCTTCAATCCGTGCATTGGAGGCCTCTAATTTATTATGAATCTCATTTATCGCATTTTTTAATTCTTCATGCCTATTTTTATTTTCCATTCTGTCTGTAGCCATAGTTTCTTTGATGTCCCCTATGTTTTTTTCAAGCCCAGCTATTAATTTTACCATTTTTATTCTAAAACCTTGTTCTGTTTTGCTGCTGATATCTGTTTTGAGCAGTTCATTAGCTGTCATTTCTTCTTGGAGTTTCTTTGGAGGAGAGCTCTTTCGTTTCGTCATTTTAGTTAGCTTTCCGGCTCTTGTTGGTTTTAAAGACCTGTTATGCTCTCTGTACCTATGAGCGCTGCTATATTCAAGAAGACTCTTTGACTTTCCAGGGCCTATCCTTTCAGAGAGTGTTTTTTCAATGGTATTTCTTGGTCTTCCTTGTTGGGACCTTGGGTATTTTATTTTCCTATTCGTAGTGATATTTGGAACTCTCCACCTTGTGTACTCTGGCTTGTTTCTTGTGGTAGCCCTGGAAAAGAAAACAGACAGACAAACACACAGGGAGCAGGAGCACACAAACGCACAGCCTAATTCAACTAACATGGAAAGCGAGAGGGAAAACCAAAAAGTTAAGAGAGAAGATGGGGGAGGGAGGGCGAATAATAGGGAGTAGAAAATACATAAAAGGGTCAAAAAGGATAAAAGAAAAGGAAAAAAGAAGAAAACCGATGGACAAAGAACGGTTTAAAGCATATAACCGGATTTCCCAGCTACAGTTAAATAGCCGTGTGTATGCAGTGCTGGTTGAAGAGCATAGAGAAAGAGAGAGAAGACGGGGCGCGGATGAGGCAAAATTGGAAATAGAATGAACAGGCAGAAGGGATAAGAAGCTTCTTTCAAGCTCCAGCCAGAGTCAGCACAAAGAAGCAATCTGTGCGCTCAGCCTCCCTGCGACCAGTTGGCGCGAGGGGTCCTGGCGTGCAGGTATTTGGTAAGTAAGGTCTTTCTATGCCCAGAGCGGAGGTTTTTCCCCCTTAGCGGAGGTTTTTCTGTCTCGGACTCTCTCTTTTTCCCCTCCCACTCCCCTTAGAGGGTAGAGGGGGATCGCCTCCGACCCTGGAGTCTCCGATCCCGGCCCGATTTTATCTTCTCCAGTTTGCACTAACGTTAGAAGCCTTTCTCAGTGGATTCTGCGTCCTTTTTCTCCCAATCTCTCAGGTTTTGTAAGGTTTCCAATGGCTTCATATCTTTTCCGTGTGTTGTATGGGCGCGAGTGCAAGTATAGAGCTCCTTACTTCTCCGTCATCTTGCCCCCTCCAACCTAAAGGAAGTTTTCTTTGTTTGGTTTTTAATGTTTTGTTTATTTCTAGGAGAGAGAGAGAGACAGAGACAGAGACAGCGTGAGCAGGGGAGGGTCAGAGAGACAGGGAATCACAGACTCTGAAACAGGCTCCAGGCTCTGAACTGGCAGTCAGCACAGAGCCCGACGTGGGGCCCGAACCCACAAACCGCGAGATCATGACCTAAGCGAAAGTCGGACGCCTAACCGACTAAGAGACCCAGGTGCCCCAAATATATACATATATATTTTTAATCATGACTGTAGGCCCATATAATATGGGCCACAGTCCTTCTATCTATTATTTTACTCTAAGGTAGCAATCCCATGAAAGGAGCAGAGATGTCCCTCCTATTTTCTTGGAAAAATGAGGAGATAGAAAGTTTTAGCACACCACTCATAAGTGCTGGTAACTGAGGAGATAAGTTTGAGTGTCTGAAATCATTATCCATTCATTTTACCACTGGAGCTCCATTACTCTCATATCTCTGGACTATTCACTAACTCTGTCTCTCTCCTTCTCTGGATTCTCTGCCAATCTTCTTCTCAATATTTAGTGTTTGCTCCTTTACTGTGTTTAATGATTGCATCAGTGTTTGGCTGGACACCAGCTGAAATCAAACTTGGGTGGCCTGACTTCCAAAACAGTACTCATTAGTCCAATGGTTCCTTGTCTATTTCATTTTGTGGACCTGTTCTGGTGAGGGAGGTTATTTTTGCAGGGCTCATATTTACTCTCTCATCACTCTAGGAAGAACTATTTTCATTAATGTTTGTTATCTATTCTATCCCACTTTTGTTGCTCTGTCTATGTTTGTCTACATTTTATTTCTAATCATGTACTCTTCTAATCAAAAGCTTTTAAAAGGCAGTGAGGGAAATCTTAACATGATGACCTGCCAAAGAACTCTTTACATTATTCATTGCAGCACTTATCACATTGTGTTTTAATTGTTAATATTCTTGTCTGTTTTTCCCATTAAACTGAACTTCAGGGAAAGAACTGTGGCTTCATTCTCATATACTCTCTGCCTCATTCAGTGTTTGGCACAGAGTAATTTTTCTTTCTTTTTTAAAATATTTATTTATTTTTGAGAGAGTTAAAGAGCATTGGCAGGGAAGGAACAGAGCGAGAGGGAGACACAGAATGTGAAGCAGGCTCTGAGCTCTCAACGCGAGGCTCGAACCCACGAACCGTGAGATCATGGCCTGAGCTGAAGTCCGACTGAGTGAACCACCCAGGCGCCCCCTGAGTAATTTTTCAATGTGCAACTTAAATTAACAAAACTACTAAAATGTTCAATATCAATATGTTCATACTGAATATACAGTAATCTAGAGAATACAGTTTTATATTTGATCAAAAGTAATTTAAATAGTATAATATGCCTGGAAAAGCAGAATAATTTTTTTTTAAAAAAAGGAGTACAAAGTTTGGCACAGTTCTGTTTTACTAACTTTATTAGATATTTAATTTTCTTGGTCATACTGTAAGACTGAGTTTGCTCAAAAATTTGCTAAGTGACACTGAGTTATTTAACTGTGAAAAATACTCATAAAGTTTAAGAATTACATAACTATTTATGTTATGAAATACATGTAATTAGTTAAGTGTGTAAAATTCAAAGTTCTAAATAACTTCAAACTTTCAAACAAGAATGTTTATTGGGCATGGTCTCGAGATAAATTATGAGTCTCAGCAAAATTGAATGAAGGCTCAAAACAAAAAGGGCCCCAAATAGTAAAATAGATACAATGAGTAACATAAAGTTATTCTATGCCTTTTTATTTTTATGATTAATTTTTTATAATTAATAGCATTGTGTTTTCTCGTTATATAAGGAATATGTATTTATATGAAAAATTTAAATGTACCACTATTAAAACATAAAACAGTGTTAGAACTATCATGTAAGCATAATTATAATTAGCAATTTGGTGATGGCTTTCAGTAAAAGATACTGAATAACATAAATAATTCTACCATTAATGGTATAAAATTTTAATTAAATAGCTGTATTAAGGTAAGGAGCTAAGATGGTGGCATAGTAAGAGGATCCTAAGCTCATCTCATTTCTTGAACATAGATAACTACCCATTCATTCTAAATACCTTAGAAATCAACCTGAAGACTGAAAGAATAAACTTCACAACTAAAAGGAGAGAACAAGTCACAATGAAGAAGGTAGGAAGTGTTGAGATGTGGTTTGGGGAGGAAATGGATCACAGGTGCTGTGAAGGGGAGGGAGTCACAGTCATGGAGAAAGGCAAGAGAGATAAGAGCTCACAGGAGAACACCTAATGGTAATACTTCCCTAAAACCGTTGGCTGGAAAAAATGAGAGTGGCTGATTTTCATGAGTTCTTGCAAACAGCATAGCTAAAATCTGGAGTTTTAAAGGACTGTGGTCTTGGCAGGGATAAAGCCCTATGGGTATTGCCAGGTAATAAATCAGGCTTCAGCAAATACAAAAAGATTGAGATCTTGGCATACATATTTTCTGACCACAATATTATGTAACTTGAAGTCAACCACAAGAAAAACTGGAAAGACCACAAATACATGGAGGTTAGAGAACATGCTACTAAGCAATGAAATAAAATCAAGAAATCAAAGAAGAAATTAAAAAAATATGGAAACAAATAAAATACAAATACAATGGTCCAAAACCTTTGGGGTGCAGTAAAAGTGTTCCAAAGAGGGAAATATACGGCAATATAGGTCTACCTCAAAAAGTAAGAAAAAGTCAAATAAGCAACCTTATATCTTACACCTAATGGAGCTAGAAAAAGAATAACAAAAGGAGACTAAATTCAACAGAAGAATGGAAATAATAAATATTAGAATAGAAATAAATACCATAGAAACTAAACACACACACATAAACACAGACACACACACACACACACAGAACATATCAAGGAAACTTGGAGCTGGTTCTTTGAAAAAAATTGATAACCCCCTAGCCAGATTTGTCAAAAAGAGAGAAGACCAAATATATAAATTCACAAATGAGAGAGGAGAAATAACAACATGACAGAAATACAATTATAAGAGAATACTATGAAAAACAATATGCCAACAAATTACACAAACTGAAAGAAATGGATTAATTTCTAGAAACATATAAACTACCAAAACTGAAGCAGAAAGAAACAGAAAACTTGAATAGACTGAGAATCAGCAAAGAAATTGAATCAGTAATCAAAAGTCTCCCAACAAACAAAAGTCCAAGGCCAGATGACTTCACAGGTAAATATTACCAAACATTAAACAAGAATTAATACCTATTCTTCTCGAAATGTCCTAAAATATATAAATAGAAAGAAAACTTCCAAGTTCACTGTATGAGGCCAACATTAGCCTGATACCAAAGCCAGATAAAGACTTCATTAAAAAAAAACACTGCAGGATAATGTCCTTGATCAACATGGATGCAAAAATTCTCAACAAAATATTAGCCAATCAGATCCAACAATGCATTAAAAAATCATTAACCATGATCAAATATGGTTTCTTCCTGGGCTGCAGGACTGTTTCAATATTTGCCAATCAATCCATGTGATATACCACTACATTAATAAAAGAAAGGATAAAAACAATATAATCTTTTCAATAGATATAGAAAAAAAC
Organism: Hyaena hyaena; assembly: GCF_003009895.1. NCBI lineage: Eukaryota > Metazoa > Chordata > Mammalia > Carnivora > Hyaenidae > Hyaena > Hyaena hyaena. The sequence goes on from NW_024081749.1 coordinate 405,542, forward strand.
AAAATACAATATCCATTCATGATAAAACCCTCAACAAAGTAGGTTTAGAGGAAACATGCCTTAATGTAATAAAGGACATATATTGTAGGGAATAAGTTTAGGAATTCTCTGAGCTTGCACCGATGGGTTAATAAGGCTTAGTACTAAAACATCCAAGATAAGGTAAACAGAGCAAAAGCACCCCTGGCGTAGAACAAAAGCATAGGAAGCCACAGGATGAAAGCATCCCAGATTAAGTAAACATGGTGAAAGCGCCCTCAGCATAGTACAAAAGCAGGAAGCTGCTTTCACAGGACTGAAGCCTCTAGAATAGGTAAACAGGTAAACAGGGCTATAGACCACAGCAGCAGGGTGAAATTGCCCAAAGCAGAGCTAATTAGCAAAAGAGAGGTGCCTTAGGTAGCATGGTCTATCTGTCTTATCCCCTAGGCAAGTTAAGATAAACAGACTCGGCACCACCTGGTGCCTGTCTTAAACAGCCATCTGCTCGGTGCTGGGATTTTGTTTTGTATTGACCCAAACCCCTAACACTGCATATCATTGAAACCCCCATTCTCTCACACACATGAGTTAATGTTCACTGTTTAATTGTCCCACTCTGCATGTCAATCACGTTTGTAAGCCTTCTGATCCTAATAAAATGGAGCAAGGACCGTTATTCAAGGCTCTTGTCTCCTCCCAGACATTAGCCTCTCTCGTATTCAATTTTGCATCTGCTTTCTTGCTGGCCAAGAGAAAACTCCAGACTGAAAGTCTGCAACAATATATGAAAAACTCACAGCTAATATAATCCTTAATGGGGAAAAACTTATAGCTTTTCCTCTGAGGTCATAAACAAGACAGAGATATTCACTCATCACTGTTATTTAACGTAATACTGGATGTCCTAGCCACAGCAATCACAAAAAAATAAACGGCATCCAAACTGATAAGGAAGAATTCAGTTTTGCTATTTGCAGATGACGTGATACTCTATACAGAAAACCCAAAAGATTCCACCAAAAAAATTGCTAGAACCAAAACAGAAATTCAGTGAAGTCGCAAGATACTAAATCAACATAGAGGAATCTGTTGCATTTCTATACACCAATAATGAAACAACAGAAGGAGAAATCAAAGAAACAGTCCTAGTTACCATGGCATCGAAAACCGTAAGATACCTAGGAATAAACCTAAACAAAGAGGTAAAAGATCTGTACTCTGAAAAGTATAAAACTGTTATGAAAGAAATTGAAGATGACAGAAAGAAATGGAAAAACATTCCATGCTCATGCATTGGAAGAACAAATATTGTTAAAATGTCATAGTACTCAAAGCAATCTATGTAGTTAACATAATCTCTGTCAAAATACTACCAGCATTCTAAAAAAAAAAAAATACTACCAGCATTCTTCACAGAACTAGAACAAACAATCCTAAAATTTGTATGAAATCACAGAAGGTCCTACATAGCCAAAGCAATCTTGAATAAGAAAAGCAAAGGTGGAGACACCACAACTCCAGACTTCAAGTTTTACAAAGCTGTATTGACTAAAACAGTATGATACATTCTCAAAGACAGACACATAGATTAAAAAAAAAAAAACAGAATAAAAACCCAGAAATGAACCCACAATTATATGGTCAGTTAATCTTCAACAAAGCAGGAAAGAATATCCAATGGGAAAAACACAGTATCTTCAACAAATAGTGTTGGGAATACTTGACAGCAACCTTTAAAGGAACAAATCTGGATCACTGTCTTAGACCATATACGAAAGTAAATTCAAAGTGGAGTAAAGGCCTAAATGTGAGACAGGAAATCATCAAAAGCCTATAGGGGAACATAGTACCCTCTTTGACATCAGTCATTGCAACTTCTTACTAGATATGTCTCCTAAGGACAGAGAAATACAAACAAAAGTAACTATTGGGACTTCATCCAAAGAAAATGCTTCTGAACAGAAAAGGAAGCAGTCAAAACTAAAAGGCAATGTAGGGAATGGGAGAAGATATCTGCAAATGAAATATCTGATAAATGATTACTATCCAAAAGAACTTACCAAATTGAACACCCAAAGATAAACCAATTAAAACATAGGCAGAAGACATGAGTAACCATTTTTTAATAGAAGACATACAGATGAACAACAGACACATGAAATGTGCTCAATATAATCATCATCAGGGAAATACAAATCAAAACTACAATGAGATATCACCTCAGAATGACTAAAACTAACAACATAGAAAACAACAGATATTGATGAAGATGCAGAGAAAGGGGAATCCTTTTCCATTGTTGGTGGGCATGCAAACTAATATAGTCACTCTGAAAGACAGTATGGAGGTTCCTCAAAAAGTTAAAAATAGAACTACCCTATGACCCAGCAGCCACACTACTGATTCGAGGGGCACATTCACTCCAATGTTTATAGCAGCACTATCAACAATAACCAATTTATGGAAGAGCCCAAATGTCAATTGACTGATAGACTGATGGGTGGATAAAGATATTTTATATATAAAAATATATATACTTAATGGCTGAGTAATATTATATATATTAAACACGTTGAAATCTTGCTGTTTACGATATCATGGATGGAGCTAGAGAGTATTATGCTAAGATAAATAAGTCAAGCAAAGAAAGAGGAGTACCATATGATTTCACTCATATGTGGCATTTAAGAAACAAAGCAAATGACCATGGGGGAGTAGAGAGAAAACCCAAGAAACAGACTCTTAACTGTAGGAAATAAAGTGATGGTTGCCAGAGGGGATGTAAGCGGGGGATGGGTTCAATAGGTGATTGGGAGTATGGAGGGCACAATGGTATACACAATGGAATATCATTGTATATATATACAATGGAATATCATGTATATATATATATTATATATATATAATATCTTTATCCATTCATCACTCTATGGACACTTCCATTCTTTAAATAATTTGGCTATTATTGATAATGCTGCTATAAACATTGGGGTGCATGTATCCCTCTGTATTTTTGTATTCTTTGAGCAAATACCTAGTAGTGTAATTGCTGGATCTTAGGGTAGTTCTATTTTTAACATTTTGAGGAAATTCCATACTATTTCTCACAGTGGCTCCACCAGTTTGAGTTTCCAACAACAGTGTAAGAGTGTTCCCCCTCCTTCACATCCTCACTAATATGTGGCTTTTCTTGTGTTGTTGATTTTAACCATTCTCACAGGTGTGAGCTGATATCTCATTGTACCCTTGATTTACATTTCCCTGATGGTAAGTGCTCATGACCATCTTTTCATGTCTCTGTTGGCCATCTATATGTCATTTTTGGAGACATATCTGTTCACGTTTTCTGCCCTTTTTAATTAAATTATTTGTTTTTTGTGTTTTGAGTTTTATAAATTCTTTATATATTTTGGATATTAACCCTTTATTTTCTATGTCACTTGTAAATATCTTCTATTCCATACATTACCTTTTAGTTTTGTTGATTACTTCCTTCACTGAGCAGAAGATTTTGAGTTTGATATAGTCCCAATAGTTTATTTTAGATTTTGTTTTCCTATGTCCCCAGGAGACATATCAAGAGAGATGTTTTTAAGGCCAATGTCACAGAAATTATGGTCTGTCTTCTCTAGGATTTTTATGGTTTCACATCTCACATTTAGGTCTTTACTCCATTTTGATTTTATTTTTGTGTATGGTGTAAGAAAGTTGCCTAGTTTCATTCTTTTGCATATAATTGACCAGTTTCCCTAGCACCATTATTTGAAGAGACCTTATTTTTTCATTGTATATTATTTCCTGCTTTTTCCAAGATTAATTGACCATCTAATTATGGGTTTATTTCTGGGTTTTCTATTCTGTCCCATTGATCTATGTGTCTATTTTTGTGCCAGTACCATACTGTTTTAATGACTACAGCCTTGTAGTGTGACTAGGCATCAGGCATTGTAATATATACAATTTGTTTATCTTTCTCAAGATTGCTTTGTTCTTTGGGGTCTTCTGTGGTTTCATGCAAATTTTAGAATTGTTCTAGCTCTGTGAAAAATGTTGTTGATATTTTATAGGGATTCCAGTTAATATGCATATTGCTTTAGTTAGTATAAACATTTAGGCAATATTTGATCTTATAACCCATGATCATGGAATGTTTTTCAATTTTTTGTGTCATTTTCAATTTCTTTCATCAATGTTGTATAGTTTTCAGGGTAGAGGTCTCACATTTTGGTTATGTTCATTCCTAGGTATTCTATTATTTTTGGTGCATTGTAAATGGGATTGTTTTCTTTCTTTTTATTTTTGAAGTTTATTTTTTAACTTACTTTTAAGTAATGTGTACACCAAATAATGGGCTTGAACTCATAACCTGAGATCAAGAGTCCTATGCTCTTCTGACTGAGCCAGGAAGGCACCCTTAGATTGTTTATTAATTTCTTTTTCTTCTGCTTAATTATTAATATATAGAAATGCAACATATTTCTGTACATTACTTTTGTATCCCGCGACTTTACTGATTTCAGTTATTAGTTCTACTAATATTTTTGGTGAATTAATTTGGGTTTTCTAAATATAGAATGATATCATCTTCAAATAGTGAAAATTTTACTTCTCCCGTACCCATTTGGATGTCTTTTATTTCTGTTCTTGTTTGATTACTGTGGCTAGGACGTTCAGTACTATTTTGAATATAAATGGTGAGTGAAATAAATCAGGCAGAGGACAGAAACCATATGTTTGCAAGTATAGGTGGATTAGGAGGAACTTAACGGAGGACCATGGGGGAGAAGAAGGGTGAAAATAGTTGGAGAGAAGGAAGGAGACAAACCATGAGAGACTCTTGAATACTGAGAACTGAGGGCTGATGGGGGTGTGGGGTAGGGGAATGGGGGTGATGGGCACGGAGGAGGACACTTGTTGGGATGAGCACTGGGTGTTATATGGAAACCAACTTGACAATAAACTATTTAAGGAAAAAAAATAATATAAGTGGTGAGTGGCTATCTGTGTTCTTTTCCTGACCTTAGGGGTATAGCTCTCAGTTTTTCCCTTTTGTGTATGTTAGCTGTTGGTTTTTCATATAGTCTTTATGTTGTAGTATGTTCCCTCTAGACCTACTTAGTTGAGGGCTTTTATCATGAATGGATGTTGTACTATGTAAAATTCTTTTCTGCATCTATTAAAATGATCATATCAGTTTTCTCCTTTCACTTATTGATGTGTCACATTGATTGGTATGCAAATATTGAACCACCCTTGCAACCCAGGGAAAAAAATCTCTCTTGATCATGGTGAATGATATATTTAAAGTATTGTTAGGTTCAGTTTGCTAATATTTTGTCTAAAATGTTTGCATCTATGTTCTTCAGAGATATTGGCCTGTAGGTTTCTTTGTTTCTATTGACATTATCTGGTTTTGGCATCAGGATAATGCTGGCCACATAGAATGATTTTAGACTTTGTCATTCTTATATTTTTTGGAATAGTTTGAGAAGATATTAACTCTTCTTTAAATGTTTGGTAGAAATTGCCCGGGAAGCCACGTGGTCCTGGGCTTTGGTTTAGTGTTTTTTTAATTATAGATTCAATTTCATTGTGGGTAATTGGCCTGTTCAAATTTTCTATCTCTTTCTGCTTTAGTTTTAGTATGTTACATGTTTTTAGGAACTTATCCACTTGTTCTAAGTTGTCCAAGTTGTTGGCATATAATTTTTCATAAACTTCCTACAATTTTTTTGTATTTCTTTGATGTTGGTTTCTGTTTCTCCTCTCATTTGTGATTTTGTTTATGTGAGTACTTTCTCTTATATTTGTCTTTTTTATGTGTCTGGATAGATGTATATCAACCTTGTTTATGTTTTCAAAGAACGAGCTCCTGGTTTCATTGATCTGTTCTATAGTTTTTGTTTGTTTGCTTGTTTCTATACCGTTTATGTTTGCTCTAATCTTAATTATTTCCTTTTTTCTCCTGATTTGGAGTTTTGTATGGTTTATGTAGTACTTTTCTTACTTCTAGAGTTAGACGTGTATTCCCTCTTAGAATAGATTTTGCTGCATCCCAATGATTTTGGATCATTGTGTTTTAATTTTCATTTGTTTCTTTGTAATTTTTTATTTATTCTTTGATGTCTTGGTGAACCTTTCACTGTTTTGTTGCATGCTGTTTTCAGGTTTTTCTTGTGGCTGATTTCCAGTTCCATAGCGTAGTGGTCAGAAAAGGTACATGTTATGACTTTGATCTGTTTGAATAGTTGAGACTTATTTTGTGGACTAATATGTGGTCTATTCTGGATACTGTTTCATACGCAGTTGAGAAAATGTGTTTTAGAATGGAGTGTTCTGAATATATATGTGAACTCCATCTGGTCCAATGTGCCATTCAAAGCTATTGTTTGCTTGTTGTTTGTCTTTTTCGATAACCTGTCCATTGATATCACTGGGGTTTTAAAGTCCTCTACCATTATTGCATTACTATCAATTATTTACTTATGTTTGTTGTTTATGGTTTCATGCATTTGGGAGCTCCCATGTTGGATTAATAATATTTACAACTGTTATATCTTCTTATTGGATTGTTTCATTTATGAATATATAGTGTCCTTCATGGTCTCTTGTTACAGTCTTTGTTTTAAATTCTAGTCTGTCGAATATAAGAATTACTAGTCTGGATTTCTTTTGAAACCATTTGCATGATGAAAGCTTCTCTATCCCCTCACTTTTGATCTTCAGGTGTCTGTAGGTCTGAAAGGAGCTTCTTGTAGGGAGCATATAGGTGTGTCTTATTTAGTATGTACTCTATAACCATATGTTTTTTATTAGAGCATATAGTATATTTACATTCAAAGTAATGTTAATATATATGTATTTATTGACATTTTGTTACTTATTTTGTGGGGTTTTTTTGTAGCTTTCTTCTGACATTTTCTTCCCTTGTTGTGTTGGTTTTTTTTTTTTTTTTTGGCTTTATTTAGTGATATACTTGGATTTCTTTCTCTTTATCCTTGCATATATATTAATTTTTTTATTTGTGGTTATCATTAGGTTTGTATATAACATTTTCTTTATATAGGAGTATATATTAAGTCTATGGTCACTTATGTTTGAATCAATTCTTTACTCCTCTCACCCATGTTTTATGGGTATGATGTTATACATTACATTCTTTTATTTTGTGATTTCCTTGAGTGATTTTTACAGATATACTTATTCATACTACTTAAGAGCTTCCAATTTTTATATATCCAATTTTTACATCACTTATAGTCTTTTCTTTCCACTGAAAGCGACCCTTTTAATATTTATTGCAGATATGGCTTAATGGTCATCAACTGCATTTGTTTTTATTTGTCTGGAAAACTATTTCTTCTTATATTTTGAATGATAGCCTTGTTGGATTTAGTATTCTTGGCTGTAGATTTTTTTCTTATTTAGCACTTTGAATATACCATTCCTTTCCTTTCAGGCTTTCAAAGTTTCTGCTAAAAAACCCCCTTATGAACTTAGGAAGTTTCCTTATTCTGTAATTGTCTTCTTTTGTCTTGTTGTTTTATAATATTTTCTTTATCACTATACTCTGTCATTTTAATTATATATTTTCTTAATTTTCATTTTTAATTTTTTACAGAGAGACAGCATGAGTGTGAGAGAGAGGCAGAGGGAGAGAGGGAGAGAATCTTAAGCAGGTTTTACTGTCAGCATAGATCCTAATGTGATCCTCAAGCCCATGACCCTGGAACATGACTAGAACCAAGATCAAGAGTAAGATGCTCAACCTTTTGAGCCACCCAAGCACTCTGTCCTTTCTATTATAATATGTCTTAGTGTGGATCTGTTTTGTTGATTTTATGGGATGTTCTCTGTGCCTAATGTATCTGGATACCTGCTTCTTTCTCAGATTAAGAAAGTTTTTAGCTATTATTAGTTAAAATAAACATTCTGTCCCCTTTTACCCTCTCCTTTCTTCTGGGGTCCCTATTATGTGAATATTATTATGCTTATTTCACTCAAATAAAAAATTACATGAAGAATAATGTAAGTGAAAATACAACAGTCCAGATTCTCTGGGATACACCAAAGCTGTTTTAAGAGAGAAGTATATAGCTATAGAGGCCTACCTGAAGAATCAAGAAAAATCTCAAACAAACAACCTAACCTTATACCTGAAAGAGTTGTAAAAACAAAAACAAACAAAATTCAAAACAAGCAAAGAGAAGGAAATAATAAATATTAGAACAGAAATAAATGATATAGAAACTAAACAAACAAACAAATAATAAAGCAAATAAATAAACCAGGAGTTGGTTCTTTGTAAAGGTCAACAAAAATGATAAACCTCTAGCCATACCCACAAAGGGTCTGCTTCTCCAGATGCTCTTTCTCTTCCCTTTGTCTCTCCACAGAAGGGGATCCCTCCCTTCCATGTTATGTGGCCCATTTTATCTTCTCCAGTTCGCAATCACTCACCTATGGCCCTTTAGGTTGTCCCAGTTTCTCCCTGGTAGACTCAGTCTCTTTTCCTCTCAGGCTTTTGGGGTTCAAAGTCCTTTGGCTTCAGCCCTTCTTTGAGAGATGTGAGAAATATGGCTTCCCCTACTTCTGTGGCATGTTGGCCCCTCCTCCCCAAACTCCTTCTATGCGGCCAGCATTACTTTGATTTCAAAATCAGACAAAGACAACACTAAAAAAATTACAGACCAATTTCCCTGATGAACATGGATGCAAAAATTCTCAACAAGATACTGACATACCGAATCCAACAATACATTAAAAGAATTAGTCACTGATATATCATGTGTGATTTATTCCTGGGCTGCAAGTGTCGTTTAATATGTGCAAATCAACATGCTGCATCACATTTAAATAAGGATAAGAAACATATTATCCTCTCAAATGAATCAGAAAAATTATCTGACAAAGTAAAGCATCCATTCATGATAAAATCCCTCAAGAAAGCAGAGATAGAAGAAACATACCTCAAGATCATACAGGACATATACAAAAGACCCAGAGCTAATATCATCCTCAATGGGGGAAAACTGAGAGCTTCCCCTCTAAGGTCAGGAACATGATAGGGATATCCACTTTCACCAGTGCTGTTCAACATAGTGTTGGAAGCCTTATCCTGAACAGCAAACAGAAACAAACAGCCTGAACAGCAAACAGATAGCAAAAAGAAATAAACGGCATCAAAATTAGCAAGGAAGAGGTCAAACTTTCACTCTTCACAAATGGCATGATACTCTACGTGGCAAACCCAAAAGATTCCACCAAAAAAACTGCCAGAATGAATACATGAATTCAAGAAAGTTGCAGAATATGAAGGCGAGGTGCATAAATTATTTACATTGCTATATACCACTAATGAAGCAGCAGAAAGAGATACCAAAGAATTGATCATACTTACAATTGCACCAAAACCATATAATATCTAGGAATAAACCTAACCAAAGAGGTAAAATCTGTATGATGAAAACTGTAGAAAGCTTATGAAATAATTGAAGAAGTCACAAAGAAATGCAAAAACATTCCATGCTCATTGATTGGAAAAAAAAATATTGTTAAAATGTTGATGCTACTCAAAACAATCTACTCATTAAATGCAATCCCTATAAAAATAAGAGCAGCCTTCTTCCCATAGCTAGAATAAACAATACAAAAAAATTGATATGGAACCAGAAAAGACCCAAAAATAACCAATATAATGTTGAAAAAGAAAAGCAAAGCTTGAGGCATCACAATTCTGGACTTCAAACTGTATTACAATGCTGTAATGATCAAACAGTATGTTACTGGCACAAAAACAAACACGTAGATCAATGGAACAGAATAAAGAACCCAGAAATAGACCCACAAATGTATGGCCAACTAATCTTTGACAAAGCAAGAAAGACTATCCAACGGAAAAAAGATAGTCTCTTCAACAAATGGTGTTGGGAAAAGTGGACAGCGACATGCAGTAGAATGAACCTGGAACATTTTCTTCCACCATACACAAAAATAAACTCAAAGTGGATGAAAGCTTTAAATGTGGGGCAGAAAACCATCAAAGTCGTAGAGGAGAAAACAGGCAGCAGCCTCTTGGATATCAGTCCTGGCAACATTTACTACACGTGTCTCCAGAGGCAAGGGAAAGAAAAGTAAAATGAACTATTGGGATCTCATTAAGATAAAAACTCCTTCACAGTAAAGCAATCAATAAAACTAAAAGGTAACCAGGGCACCTGGGTGGGTCAGTAGTCCGTTGAGCATCTTCTGACTTCAGTTCAGGTCATGATCTCACAGTTTGTGAGTTTAAGCCCCTCATCAGGCAATGTGCTGACAGCTCAGAGCCTAGAGCCTGCATTGGATTCTGTGTCTCCCTCTCTCTATCTTTTCCCTGCTCGTGTTCTGTCTCTCTCTCTCTAAAAAATAAATAAACATTAAAACTAAAAGCAAAACAAAACAAAACAACTAAAAGGCAACCAAAGGAATAGGAGAAGATATTTGTGAATGACATATCAAATAAAGGTTTAGTATCTAAAATCTATAAAGAATTTACCAAACCCAACACCCAAAAAACAAACAATCCAATGAAGAAATGGGCAAAAGATATGAACAGACACTTTTCTAAAGAAGATATCCAGATGGCTAAGAGACACATTAAAAGATGCTCAACATCACTCATGATCAGGAAAATACAAATCAAAACCACAGTGAGGTACCACCTCACACCTGTCAGAATAGCTAAAATGAATAACTCAGGAAACAACAAATATTGGCAAGGATGCAGAGAAAGTGGAACCCTTTTGCATTCTTGGTGGATGCAAACTGGTATAGCCACTCTGGAAAACAATATGGAGTTTCCTCCAAATATTAAAAATAGAGTTACTCTATGACCCAGCAATAGCTCTACTAGGTATTTATCCAAAAGATATAAAAATGCTGATGCAAAGGGGCACATGCATCCTAATGTTTATAGAAGGACTATCAACAATAGACAAACTATGGGGGTGCCTGGGTGGCTCAGTTGATTAAGCATCCGACTTTGGCTCAGGTCATGATCTCATGGTTTGTGAGTTCGAGCCCTGTGTCGGGCTCTATGCTGACAGCTCAGAGGCTGGGACCTGCTTTAGATTCTGTATCTCCTTCTCTGCCCCTCCCCTACTTGTGCTCGCACTCTCTCTCTCAAAAATAAATGAACATAAAAAAAAATACATAGCCAAACTGTGGAAAGAGTCTAAATAGTCATCTACTGACAAATGGATAAAGAAGTTATATGCAATATTACTTGGTTACCAAAAAGAATGAGATCTTGCCATTTGCGACAACAATGATGGAACTAGAATGTATTATGCTAAGCAAAATAAGCCAGTCAGAGAAAGATAAATACCATATGATTTCACTCACATGTGGAAGTTAAGAAACAAAACAGATCGATGTAGGGTAAGGGAAGGAAAAATGAGATAAAAACAGTGAGGCAAATCATAAGAGACTATTAAACACGGAAAACAAACTGAGGGTTGCTGGAGTGGTGTTGGGTGGATGGGATGGACTAAATGAGGGATAGGTATTAAGGAAGGTACTTGTAGGGATGACCTACATATATGTAATATATATATATATATATATATATAATATATGTAATTGATGAATCACTAAATTATACTCCTGAAACCATTATCACACTATATGTTACGAAACTTGGATTAAATAAAATTTAAAAATATATATCTATATCTAGCTAGCCAGCTATGTGTCTGTATATATGGAAGCAGTCCATGTTCCTATTGATAGATTAACTGATAAATAAAGTGTAATATTTATATATACACACACAACGGAATATTATTCAGCCATAGTACAAATGAAATCTTACCATTTGCAACAATATGGATTGATCTAGAGAATATAATGCTAAACAAAATAAGCCAGTCAGAGAAAGAGAAATATCATATGATTGCACTCATATGTGGATGTTAAGAAACAAAACAGCAAACAAATTAAAAAAAAAAAGGTATACCAAAAACCAGACTCCTAACTATAGAGAACAAGCTGATGTTTACCAGAAGGGAGGTGGGTGGGTAGATTAACTATGCTGGAATTAATAAAATAAAATGAGCTTGCTTCTAAATCCAAGCAAAGCAAAGCAAAGCAAAGCTAATTGGGTGATTGGATAAAGACCTAATGTCTGTTTTAAATTTTTAAAAAATGTTTTGCTTATTTCTGAGAGGAGGGGGAAGGAGAGAAGGAGAGACAGCATGAGTAGGGGAGGGTAAGAGAGATAGGGTGACACAGAATCTGAAACAGGCTCCAGACTCTGAGCTGACTGTCAGCACAGAGCCTGACATGGGGCTCAAACCCATGAACCATGAGATCACGGTCTGAGCCAAAGTCGGACGCTTAACCCACTGAGCCACTCAGGGGTCCCATAATGTCTGTTTTAGATTGGATGGTTAGGATCTGAAGAGATGACATTTAAGATGATTCAAGGATAATGAACAATACAGGACTTTCACAGAAACCAAGAATGGAAGGCATTCAGACTGATAACTGGATTAAAAAGCCTTTAGTTCAACATGAGTGATATCAGAGAGAGCAGTTTTGGTAAAAGAGCAAAAGATAAAAGAAAGAGCAACAAAGAGGGAAAGAAGCCTAGGGTAGAAAGGAGCACAAATTGGAAATACAATAGATTAAGACTGAGGAAATGGAAAACAGTGAAGTTACTTTGGCAAGCAGTTTTTTATAAAGTTAAAATGAAATCTGGCCTTGTGTAGCAACATGGATGGACCTTTAGGGTGTTATGCTGAGCGAAATAAGTCAGGCAGAGAAGGACAAATATCATATGTTTGCATGTATAGGAAGATTAGGAGGAATTTAACAGAGGACCATGGGGGAGAAGAAGGGGGGAAATGGTGGGGGAAAGGGGGAGAGGCAAACCATGAGAGACTCTTGAATGCTGACAAAAACTGAGGACTGATGGATGTGTGGGGGGGAGGGGGGAGGGGCACGGAGAGGGGCACTTGTGGGGATGAGCACTGGGTGTTATATGGAAACCAACTTGACAATAAACTATTTGTAAAAAAAATAAAATAAAATAAAATGTGTTCGTTGTTATCCAGTACTAAATAATTTCTAATTTACATTTTTATTTCTACTTTGGCCTATGAAATATTTAGAAATATGTTGTATTAATTACCTAATGTGTAAGGAATTTTTATTATATTTTTATATTATGTATATTGCTTTTAATTTATTTAATTATTTCTATATATTTTCCTGGTGAGGGANCATTGACAGCGGGTTTGACCATACACATTGTCTAGAGTATTCCTTACTTTTGGTGGGATCCAATTACAACATTTAGAGTACCTTTAAATTCAACCAATCACAGAGCGAGCCTAGGGTCTTGTTCGGCGACTAACAGGTTAACTTTAACATTAGGTAACAGGGTCCTATCTATAGTTTCTATCTCCAGGCCTCTCCCTTAACAATGTGGAGGGTGGTCGCTGGCCTTTCTGGATTGGGTGTTGCAAGGGTGGTTACTCCTGCCTTGGGCAACGTGTAACTACCTGATAGTTTCGGGGAAGCCGAAACTCAGGTCTTCTAGTTTAGAGGGGAAACTGAAAGCCTGTCATGGAGTCAGTTTCGTTTAGACGTTTAGACTTGTGGCCTTACACAGCAATTCCACTCCTAGATGTACCGAACAGAAATGAGAGCATATGTTCACACAAAAAGTTGTACATAGTTGTTCACAGCAGCCTCGTTCAAAATAGCTAAAAAGTGGAAACAATCCAGATTGAAAAACCAGTGAATGAATAAACAAATAATAGTTCATTCAGACAATGGAGTACTATTCAGCAACAAAAGTAAGAAATTATTTATGCAATATGGATAAATTGTAAATGTATACTCCTTAATGAAAGAAGCCAAATTCAAAGGTTGCATATCGCATTATTTCATTTTTGACATTCTAGAAAAGGAACACTTATAGAACAGAAAAAAAGGAGTTGAAAAGGACTGGGGTAAGAAGTAGTTTTGACCTGGGGCGCCTGAGTGGCTCAGTCGGTTAAGCATCCGACTTCAGCTCAGGTTATGATCTCATGGTTCGTGGTTTGGAGCCCCCACATCGGGCTCTGTGCTGACAGCTCAGAGCCTGGAGAATGCTTCAGATTCTGTGTCTCCTCTCTCTCTCTGGCCCTCCCCTGATCATGTGCTCTCTCTCTCTGTCTCTCTCTCTCAGAAATAAAACATCAAAAAATTTTTAAAGAAGTAGTTTTGACCTTAAAGGAGCAGCACACAAGAATTTAGGGAGTAATTATGCATTTCTCCATACCACACAGAATGTTTTTTCCTAAATATATCTTGGAGTTTCTAGAATCTTATTCTTTAGAAAATTAGATTACCTCAGAAGAAAAACCTTTGTTGGCAGTTGGCATATTTCAAATCAATTTGATTAATCCATTTTCCCTGAGCAAAAAAGAAAGTCTAAATATATTGAAAATATTACAGAAAAATTAATGGAGGTGAGAAGATAAGATAGTGGATTAAAGTATCTCCAAGGCAAAATGCACTTTGGGAAGCCTATAGAAAATGTCAACTATTCTATCCATCATATTTCTCAGGCCAAACAATGAAACTATGAATTGAGACCACTAAGGAGCTGTGTTTGCTCAGTATCAAATAGTAAGAGATGTTGCCTATGAGGTTCTAAAGAATTGATCATTGAGCAGTCTGAGAGTAGCCCAGCACATGACTAGAATTTAGCTGTGCTGATAGAAAACCAAATGTGAGAGAAAGATTGCAAAAATACACAGCTCAAAAAGAACACAGTAACTTCTAAATAAATTAAACTATTTACATTGATCATGACCATGTGGCCCTTAAAAGCTTGATTTATAAAATTAGTATAAAAACTTACATGCTAAGGATGGGAAGCTTAATTAGGTAAATTCAATATTTCTTCTTGCTTAAAGTTTCTTAAATCCTTTGCTTTGTGGAGAGAAAATTGTCTTCTGAGTTTCAAATACTGAACTGATTATATAGGACAAATAAAAACCACTGAACATGATAAAAAGACTTACAGAAAAAAAACATGTTTGAAAACTTCTCTTTAGGAATTACAGATAGAGATTAATTTTGTGAAGGGAGATTTACATAAAAGAATAGTTTGTTTTTGAAACAAAATCTTGATGACTCATGTTAGATGTTTTGAATGTCAAAGGAAGATCAACTTTATCTTTATCCTATTATTGATCATTGGATCTCAGGGCAAGAGAATGATCTGTGCTATCATTCCAAACAGTAACATTTAGTGCACATTGGATTAAGGCAGGAGACAATTATCTAGCCAACAGTAGCCTGATAGATAGTTAGGAATACCAAAGCAGAAGAAATACAATTTATAAAAATATACTCAAGTTATTTTGAAAAAAGTAATAAACACCATCATATTTTTAAATTATTATTTTATTTTAATTTCTGTATATTGCATGCGTATGTATATGTGTATATATACATATACAAATAACATATATATATATACATTCATATTCATTTCAGGTGACAGTATAGTGACTGGACAATTCCACATATCAGCCAGTGCTTATCACAACAATTGTACTCCTTAATCCCCATCACCTATTTCATGTGTCCCCTGCATCCACCTTACCTCTGGTAACCATCAGTCTGATCTAGTTAAGAGTCTGTTTCTTTTTTTTTTTTTTTTTCTTTTTTTTTTTTCAATTTTATTTTTTTTTTTATTTTATTTTTTTTTTACAAATAGTTTATTGTCAAATTAGTTTCTACATAACACTCAGTGCTCATCCCCAAAGTGCCCTCCTTCATGCCCATCCCCCCCTCCCCCCCACATCCATCAGTCCTCAGTTTTTGTCAGCATTCAAGAGTCTCTCATGGTTTGCCTCTCTCCCTTTCCCCCACCATTTCCGCCCTTCTTCTCCCCCTTGGTCCTCCGTCAAGTTCCTCCTAATCCTCCTATACGTGCAAACATATGATATTTGTCCCTCTCTGCCTGACTTATTTCGCTCAGCATAACACCCTCAAGGTCCATCCATGTTGCTACACATGGCCAGATTTCATTCT
>NW_024081749.1:426049-518935 GCF_003009895.1 Hyaena hyaena
TTTCGCTTGGGTCATGATCTCGCGGTTCGTGGGTTCGAGCCCCGCGTCGGGCTCTGTGCTGACTGCCAGCTCAGAGCCTGGAGCCTGTTTCAGTCTGTGACTCCCTCTCTCTCTGACCCTCCCCTGCTCACGCTGTCTCTCTCTCTCTCCTAGAAATAAACAAAAAACATTTAAAAAAAAAAACAAAGGGAATATCTAGATAGTGGAGAATTATACACCATTTATGCAGAATTGTGCTTATCTGGGAGTGAAGGTCAGGTGTTTAAGAATCTCACCCACTAAGAAGGCAGCCACAAAACTGGATTTAAGAGGGGAAACTGAAATATCCAGAAATAGAGATATTGACAATTCTGCAAAATTTTCTCAAAACTATTCACTTAGCATTATGTGAAAAACATTGTTTCTAGCTAAATAAGTTTCTTCATGATCTGGTCTCACCTAGCACCCCTGTATATTGTGTGTATATTAGCACCCCTAATTTGATTGTGGATAAACCCAGTGAAAAAAGATATCTGACAAGGAAAAAGAGATGTCAAGTTGAGAACTGTAATCAGGGAGTCATTTAACCTTGAGACTCAGTCAGGCAAACCACCAGGCTACCTAGAGGATCACAACATGACAGCATGGCACAACTTAGATAGCAATTAAGGATTCTGCATCAAACAGAAGCAAAAGAGGGTTAGATTAATTGTATTATAATTCATTTACCTGTTTATTAAAGCTGTAAAGCAAGTGTGATGCATCTTAAAATCCTACCTAAACTGGTCAAATGTTCCAATATATTTTTTAAATAGTTTATTGTCAAGTTGTTTCCATATAACACCCAGTGCTCATCCCCACAAGTGCCCTCCACCATGCACATCACCCCCCTTCCCCTCTCCCCACCCCCATAAGTCCTCGGTTTGTTCTCAGCATTCAAAAGTCTCTCATGGTTTGCCTCTCTCCCAATCCCCAACTATTTCCCCCCTTCTTCTCCCTCATGGTCCTCCGTTAAGTTACTCCTAATCCTCCTATATGAGCAAACATACGGTACCTGTCCTTCTCTGCCTGACTTATTTCGTTCAGCATAACACCCTCAAGATCCATCCATGTAGCTACACATGGCCAGATTTCATTCTTTCTCATTGCCATGTAGTATTCCATCGTATAGATAAACCACATCTTCTTGAGCCATTTGTCCGTTGATGGACACTTAGGCTCTTTCCATGTTTTGGCTATTGTTGAGAGTGCTGCTATGAACATTGGGGTACATGTTCCCCTTTGCATCAGCACTCCTGTATCACTTGGGTAAATTCCTAGCAGTGCTATTGGTGGGTGATAGGGGAGTTCCGATATTAATTTTTTGAGGAACCTCCACACTGTTTTCCAGAGGGTCTGCACCAGTTTACATTCCCACCAACAGTGTAGGAGGGTGCCCGTTTCTCCACATCCTCGCCAGCATCTAGAGTTCTCTGATTTGCTCATTTTAGCCACTCTGACTCGCATGAGGTGGTATCTCAGTGTGGTTTTGATTTGTATTTCCCTGATGAGGAGGGATGCTGAGCATCGTTTCATGTGTCTGTTGGCCATCTGGATGTCCTCTTTGGAAAAGTGTCTGTTCATGTCTTCTACCCCTTTCTTCACTGGATTATTTGTTTTTCGGGTGTGGAGTTTGGTGAGTTCCTTATAGATTTTGGATACTAGCCCTTTATCTGATACGTCATTTGCAACTATCTTTTCCCATTCCGATGGTTGCCTATTAGTTTTATGGATTGTTTCCTTTGCCGTGCAGAAGCTTTTAATCTTGATGAGGTTCGAAGAATTCATGTTTGCTGTTGTCTCCTTTGCCTTTGGGGATGTGTCAAATAAGAAATTGCTGTGGTTGAGGTCAAGGAGGTTGTTTCCGTCCTTCTCCTCTGGGGTTTTGATGGATTCCTGTCTCCTGTTCAGGTCCGTTATCCATTTTGAGTTTATTTTTGTGTATTGTGTGAGAAAATGATCTAGTTTCATTCTTCTGCATGTTGAGGTACAGTTCTCCCAGCACCATCTGTTAAAGAGGCTGTCTTTTTTCCATTGGATACTCTTTCTGGCTTTGTGAAAGATTAGTTGGCTGTATACTTTGGGTCCAGCTCTGAGTTCTCAATTCTATTCCATTGGTCTATGTATCTGTTTTTGTGCCAATACCATACTGTCTTGATGATGACAGCATTGTAGTAGAGGCTCAAGTCTGGGATGGTGATGCTTCTCTTTTTGGTTTTCTTCTTCAATATTACTTTGGCTCTTCGGGGTCTTTTGTGGTTCCATACAAATTTGAGGATAGTTTGTTCCAGTTTTGAGAAGAATATTCGTGCAGTTTTGATTGGGATTGCATTGAATGTGTAGATTGCTTTGGGTAGTAATGACATTTTAACTATATTTATTCTTCCAATCTATGAGCTTGGAATGTTTTTTCATTTCTTTGTGTCTTCTTCAATTCCCTTCATATGTTTTCTATAGTTTTCATCTATTATAGATCTCTTACATCCTTGGTTAGGTTTATTCCTAGGTATTTTATGTTTTTTGTGCAATTGTGAATGGGATCAGTTTCTTGATTTCTCACCATCCCTCCTCATCAGGGAAATACAAATCAAAACCATACTGAGATATAACCTCACACCAGCCAGAGTGGCTAAAATGAGCAAATCAGAGGACTCTAGATGCGGGCCAGGGTGTAGAGAAATGGGCACCCTCCTACACTGTTGGTGGAATGTAAACTGGGAGCAGCCCCTCTGGAAAACAGTGTGGAGGTTCCTAAAAATTTAACAATAGAACTCCCTTGTGACCCAACAATAGCACTGCTAGGAATTTACCCAAGTGATACAGGAGTGCTGATGCAAAGGGGAACATGTACCCCAATGTTCATAGCAGCACTCTCAACAATAGCCAAAACATGGAAAGACATTAAGTTTCCATCAACTGATGAATGGATCAAGAAGATGTGGTTTATCTATACAATGAAATACTACATGGCAATGAGAAAGAATGAAATCTGGCCATGTGTAGCTACATGGATGGAAATTGAGGGTGTTATGCTGAGTGAAATAAGTCAGGCAGAGAAGGACAGATACTATATGTTTGCATGTATAGGAGGATTTGGAGGAACTTAACGGAGGGCCATGGCGGAGAAGGGGAAAAATAGTGGGGTAGAGGGCGGGAGGCAAACCATGAGAGACTCTTGAATGCTGAGAGCAAACTGAGGGCCGATATGGTGGGGGGAGGGGGAGAAGGGTGATGTACATGGTGGAGGGCACTTGTGGGGATGAGCACTGGGTGTTATATGGAAACCAACTTGACAATAAACTATTTTAAAAAAAAGAATGAGAATAGGGATATTTTATCTGAATCGAAAGGATTATCTAGGATTAATCATGGCAGTGCATCCATGTTTGTCTTGCCCCAGGCTCATGTAAAAACAACAACAACCAGCTTCTGCACAGCCAAAGAAACAACCCAGAAAATTAATAGGCAACCAACGGAATGGGAAAAGATAGTTGCAAATGACATATCAGATAAAGGGTTAATATCCAGAATCTATAAGGAACTCACCAAACCACACGCCCGAAAAGCAAACAACCCAGTGAAGAAATGGGCAGAAGACATGAACAGACACTTCTCCAAAGAGGACATCCAGATGGCCAACAGACACATGAAACGATGCTCAGCATCCCTCCTCATCAGGGAAATACACATCAAAACCACACTGAGATACCACCTCACGCCAGTCAGAGTGGCTAAAATGAGCAAATCAGAGAACTCTAGATGCTGGCGAGGATGTGGAGAAACGGGCACCCTCCTACACTGTTGGTGGGAATGTAAACTGGTACAGCCCCTCTGGAAAACAGTGTGGAGGTTCCTCAGGAAACTAACAATAGAACTCCCTTATGACCCAGCAATAGCACTGCTAGGAATTTACCCAAGGGATACAGAAATGCTGAGGCATAGGAGCACATGTACCCCAATGTTCATAGCAGCACTCTCCACAATAGCTAAAACATGGAAAGAGCCTAAGTGTCCATCAACAGATGAATGGATCAAGAAGATGTGGTTTATCTATACCATGGAATACTACATGGCAATGAGAAACAATGAAATCTGGCCATGTGTAGCAACATGGATGGACCTTGAGGGTGTTATGCTGAGCGAAATAAGTCAGGCAGAGAAGGACAAATATCATATGTTTGCACGTATAGGAGGATTAGGAGGAACTTGACGGAGGAACAAGGGGGAGAAGAAGGGCGGAAATGGTGGGGGAAAGGGAGAGAGGCAAACCATGAGAGACTCTTGAATGCTGACAAAAACTGAGGACTGATGGATGTGGGGGGGAGGGGGGATGGGCATGGAGGAGGACACTTGTGGGGATGAGCACTGAGTGTTATGTGGAAACTAATTTGACAATAAACTATTTGTAAAAAAAAAAGAAATTACAGGGCTGAGATCTAGAAGAATAAAGAAATACAGAAAGATGAAAAAAAAAATCCCAACAACCACAACAAAACAGCTCTCTGGTGGGGATGGGCGTGGTATGGTGTAGAGGCAGGTCTGACCTCCACTGTTTCCTGCTGGCAGCTCCCTGAACCCCTCCTTGGTGGTTGTGGGGAGAGCAATGGCATCGTCCCAGTCCCTTCTCAACCAAACATTGCAAATCACTCCTTTGGGTACGATTTCCCTGTGCTGCAGGGTTAGCCAAGGTGGGCTGAGTTCTATGCTCCAAGCCCTGCCTCGTTTCCAGGTCCCAGTCTGCGCACTGTGTTTATACCGCCTTAAACACAGTCCCGCAGGTGGCTGCTTCCCTGCTGCTGGTGGTTGAGTGGGGGGTGGGGGAAGTGTCGCGGCCTCAGATCCACTGGGGTAAAGCAGCGACACAACCTGGGATCCTAGTCCTCCATGCCCCGTGTCTGGGGAACTCAGCCCTGGCCTGCCACCTCCGGCTTCTGGGGGGTCAATTCCTGGTAGTCGCAGGGTTTGCGCCTCCGCCGCAGCAGCAGCCCCACTGCTGCTGCTGGGGATGGTGCCGGGAGTGCAGCAGAGCATTTTTTTCTGGTGCCTTCTGGGACTGGGGGGCACCTAGTTCAAAGTCAGCAACCCAGCCAGAACTAAAAAAACACTGTCTTTCCAAGCTAAGGTTTTTCTCTTCTCCAGGGATGGTTCTATGATCAGTCTCAGCCTCTCTTTCCTTTCCCCTGGACTCGCTGCAGTTCACCACAGCTCGCCATGGCTCATCACTCACCGCAGCTGCACCCAAGCTGGGTTCCCTCCACTCCCTCCGTTTTTCTGGGTCCCATCCCGCTTTTATCTTCCCCAGTTCGCACTCACACACTTATGAGGTTTCCTTCACAGTGTGTTCTGTCTCTTTCTCTTCCCAAACTCCTGTGGCTCAGTGTCCTATGGCTTCAGGCCTTCTCTGAGAGATGGGGGTGAGCAAAATGCATGGAGCTCTCTACTTCTCCGCCATCTTTGGGACAAGCCATTTTAAGCAGTAGCCCAACACTAATCAACCCCAGTGAGGTAAACAGTGCCACCAAGTGGAGAACAACGTTGTTACACCAAGTCCCCTTCTGCATCCCCATCCTTCAAGCATATCTCTACTAGGGCAAGTTGGCTTGAGAATCAGGCCCAAAAAGGCAACACAAATTCATTCCTTGAGCTTAGTCTACTAACCATAGACTGCTGCAAGGTTTCAGTTCTAGGGGAAAATGGACCTTATTTCATTTGGGTTTTTTCTTTGTTTATTTTTTTAGTTGTTGTGGGTTCTTCTGTTTTTGTTTTTGTTGTAGTCATTGTTTTTCTTTTCTTCTCTTTTGTTTCTTGGATACAGAAAGAGCAAAATTATTCATTCTTTAATTTTATTATATATAATTTTCTCTTCTCATCTTTTTTTTTCTCCTACCAAGATTCTCTTAACAAGCAGACCAAAACACACCTAGCATATAGCTTCTGTTATTTTATATTTTTAATTTGTTTTCCATTCCATTGTTAATATTATTGTTTTTCATCCTCGGAAATAACAAGATAGAGGGATTCACCCCACCTTGCCAAAAAAAGAACAAAAAGAAATGACAGCCAGGGATTTGATCAATGCAAATGTAAGTAAGATGTTGAACTAGAATTTAGAACAAGGATTATAACGTTACTAGCTGAGCTTGAAAAAAGCATAGATGACACTAGTGAATTCCTTTCTGCAGAGGTCAGAGGCTTAAGGACCTCAGTGGTTTATTAAAGCATAATCACATTTGTATCTTAGTAGTCCCAGAAGATGAAGAGAGAGAAAAAGGGGCAAAAGGTTTATTTGAGCAAATTATAGCTGAAAACTTCCCTATTCTGGGCAAGGACACAGATATAAAAATCCAAGAAGCACAGAGAACTCCCATTAAATTCAACAAAAGTTGCTGATCATCAAGACTTATCACAGTCAAACTCACAAAATAGACAAGAAAAGAATCCTGAAAGCAGTGAGGGGAAAACAGTCTTTAAACTACAAGGGAAGACAGATCAGGTTCAAAGCACATCTGTCTATGTGGCCAGAAAGAAGTGGCAAGTGCTGAATGGGAAAAAAAAAATATGCAGCCAAGAATATTCTATCCTGCAAGAAGACATTCAGAATAGAAGAAGAGATAAAAAGTTTCACAGACAAACAAAAACTAAAGGGGTTTGTGACCACTAAACAAGTCCTATAAGAAACTTCAAGAGTCCGGTTGGAGGCAATATGGCGGAGAAGTAAGGATCTCCGTACATTTCACTTGCAACCGTCTATTAAACAGAGAAGGCCTGAAGTCGTAGGACACTGAGCCACAGGAGTTTGGGAAGAGAAAGAGACACTGGGAAGGTAACCTCATAAGTGTGTGAGTGCGAACTGGGGAAGATAAAAGCGGGATGGGACCCAGAAAAACGGAGGGAGTGGAGGGAACCCGGCTTGCATGTAGCTGCGATGAGTGATAAACCGGTGATTGGTGGCGAGCTGCCACGAGTCCAGGGGAAAAGAAAGAAAACCTGAGATTGCTCATAGAACCATCCTTGGAGAAGAGGAAAACCTCGGCTTGGAAAGACAGTGTTTTTTTTTTAGCTCTGGCTGGGGTGCTGACTTTAAACTAGGTGCCCTGGTCCCAGAAAGCACCAGGAAAAACTGAACTGCCTTGCGCCCGGCACCATCCATGGCGGTGGAGGCCCGCGCAACAGTAGCCTGCTGAAGCAGCAGTGGCGAGCTGCAGCGATGTGGACACTACGGACCTGAAGTTGCTATGTTCCCTGAACTCACTCGGGATGTATCCCCGCTTGACCCCAGCAGATCTGAGGCTGCGACACTTCCCCCACTCCCCACTCAACCCCCAGGCAACAGGGAAACAGTGACCAGCAGGACTGTTTAGGGCGGTATAAAAAAGCCCGCGGACTGGGACATGGAAACAGGCAGGGTGTGGGGTATAGAACTCAGCCCACCTTGGCTACAACCTCAGCACAGGGAGATCAGACCGAAGAAGTGATTTGCAACGCTTGGTTGAGAAGGGACTGAGGCGACGCTATTCTTATCCCCACAACCACCAAGGAGGGGCCTCAGGGAGGCCAGCGGACACAGTGGAGACAAGACCTGCCTACACCGAACCACGCCCATCCCCTCTATGTAGCTGTTTTGTTGTTGTTGGAGCTGTTTTTACCTGAGCCTGGATTTGTGTGTTCATTAGTTTTGTCTGTGAGTTTGTGTACCTGCGTTCCCTCTGTAGTTGTCTGTTTTCTTTTTCCAGGGCTGCCTCAAGAAACAAGCCAAACTACACATGGTGGAGAGTCCCAAATACGACTTCCGGGAGGGAAACAAAAGAATCAAACATTCAACAAGAGAAACCAAGAAACACCATCCAAAGAACACTTCCTGAACAGACAGGCCCCGAACAGTCAAAAGATTTTCTCTAATACAGGAGAAGTCGCAAGGACAGAGTGGACAAAAAGCTTTTAAAATTAACAGATAGAAAGCTAACCAGAATGACAAAACGGAAGAACTCTCCTCCAAAGAAACTCCAGGAAGAAATGACAGCTAGAGAACTGCTCAAAACAAATATAAGCAACATAACTGAACAAGAATTTAGAGCAATAATCATAAAATTAATCGCCGGGCTTGAAAAAAGCATGGAGGACATCAGAGAAACGATGGCTACAAACAATATGGAGCTTAAAAATAGTTATGGCGAATTTAAAAAATGGGATAAATGAAATACATAATAAACTGGAGGCGTCCATTGCACAGATTGAAGAGGCAGAAAGGAGAATGAGTGATTCAGAAGACACTATTGTGGAAAAAGAAGAAACTGAGAAAAAAAGAGAGAAACTGATCCAGGAACATGAATGAAGAGTTCGAGAGCTCAGCGACACAATCAAACGGAACAAGATCCATATCACAGGAATTCCAGAAGAGGAAGAGAGAGGGAAAGGTGCTGAAGGAGTCCTGGAACAAATTATAGCAGAGAACTTTCCCAGCCTGGAGAGGGAAGTAGAAGTTGAAATTCAAGAGGCACAGAGAACTCCCCTCAGACGTAACTTGAATCGATCATCTGCAAGACATATCATAGTGAAACTGGCAAAATAGAAGGAAAAAGAGAGAATTTTGAAAGCAGCCAGGGAGAAAAGGGCCCTAACATACAAAAGAGACCTATCAGAGTGGTGACAAACCTATCTACTGAAACTTGGCAAGCTAGAAAGGAATGGCAGGAGATCTTCAATGTGATGACCAGAAAAAATATGCAGTCAAAATTCCTCTATCCAGCAAGCCTGTCATTCAGAATAGAAGGAGAGATAAAAGTCTCTCCAAATAAACAAATATGGAAAGAATTTGTCACCACTAAACCAGCCTTATAAGAAATCCTGAGGGGGACTCTCTGAGGGAAGTGTTGCAAGGAATGCAACATCCCAGAGACACCACCACAAGCATGAATCCCACGAGGAACACAATGACTGTAAACCCACATATTTCAGTAATAACACTGAATGTAAATGGGCTGAATGCTCCAATCAAAAGACATAGGGTAGCAGAATGGATAAAAAAACAAAATCCATCTATTTGCTATCTACAAGAAACGCATTTTAGACTGGAAGATACCTTCAGATTAAAAGTAAGGGGATGGAGTAATATATATCATGCTATGGGAAATGAAAAGAAAGCTGGAGTAGCTATACTTATATCACAAAAAGTGGACTTTAAATTAAAGACAATAAGAAAAGATGAAGAAGGGCATTATATAATAATTACAGGGTCTATTCATCAGGAAGAACTAACAATAATAAATGTCTACGCACCGAATCTGGGAGAACCTAAATATTTAAAACAATTAATCACAAATAGAAACAATCTTATAGATAAGAATGTGCTAATACTATGGGTTTTTAATACTCCTCTTACAGCAATGGATAGATTAACCAGACAGAAAATCACTAAAGAAACAATGGGCTTGAATGACACATTGGACCAGATAGATCTGACAGATATATTCAGAACTCTACATCCTGAGGCCAGGGAATTCACTTTCTTCTCATGTGCGCATGGCACATTCTCCAAGATAGATCACATACTGGGACATAAAGCAGCCCTCAATAAATATAAAATAATTGAGATCATACCATGCACACTGTCAGATCATAATACTTTGAGACTTGAAATCAATCACAGGAAAAGGTCTGGAAAACCTCCAAAAACATGGAGGTTAATGAACACCTTACTAAAGAATGATTGGCCAATCAAGCAATTAGAGAAGAAATTAAAAAATATATGGAAACAAATGAAAATGAAAATACAACAATTCAAACTCTCTGGGATGCAGCAAAGGCAGTCCTAGGAGGAAAGTACATTGCACTCCAGGCCTATTTCAAGAAATTAGAAAAAACGCAAGTACAAAATCTAACAGCTCACCTAAAGGAACTAAAGGCAGAGCAACAAGAGCACCCCAAACCCAGTAGAAGAAGAGAAATTGTAAAAATCAGAGCAGAAATAAACAACATAGAGACCAAAGAAACGATTGAACAGATCCATGACACCAAGAGTTGGTTTTTTGAAAAAATAAACAAAATTGAAATACCTCTAGCCAGGCTTCTCATAAAGAAAAGAGAGAGCACCCAAAAAGACAAAATCATGAATCAAAAGGGACTTATTACAACCAACCCCTCAGAAATACAAGCAATTATCAGGGAATACTATGAAAAATTATATGCCAACAAATTGGACAACTTAGAATAAATGGAAAATTCATAAACACACACTCACTACCAAAATTCACACGGTAAAAGATAGGATATCTGAACAGACCCCTAACTAGAGAAGAAATCGAATCAGTGATCAAAATCTCCCAACAAATAAGAGCCCTGGACCTGATGGCTTCCCTGGGGAATTCAACCAGACATTTAAAACAGAATTAATACCAATTCTTCTCAAGCTATTCAAAAAAATAGAAAACAAAGGAAAACTACCAGACTCATTTTATGAAGCCAGCATCACTCTGATTCCCAAGCCAGACAGAGATCCAGCAAAAAAAGAGAACTACAGGCCAATATCCTTGATGAATACGGATGCAAAAATCCTCAACAAGATACGTGCATCAAATCCAACAGCACATAAAAAGAATCATCCACCAAGATCAAGTGGGATTCATTCCTGGGTTACAGGGCTGGTTCAATATTCGCAAATCAATCAATGTGATACATCAACAAAAGAAAAGATAAAAACCATATGATCCTGTCAATAGATGCAGAAAAAGCATTTGACAAAATACAGCATCCCTTCTTAATAAAGACTCTCGAGAAAGTTGGGATAGAAGGAATGTACTTAAACATCATAATAGCCATCTATGAGAAGCCCTCAGCTAACATCATCCTCAATGGGGAAAAAATGAGAGCTTTCCCCCTGAGATCAGGAAAATGACAGGGATGTCCACTGTCACCACTGTAGTTTAACAGAGTGCTGTAAGTCCTAGAATCAGCCATCAGACAACAAAAGGAAATCAAAGGCATCAGAATTGGCAAAGAAGAAGTCAAACTTTCACTTTTCTCAGACGACATGATACTCTACATCGAAAACCCGACAGACTCCACCAGAAGCCTACTGGAACTGATCCAAGAATTCAGCAAAGTTGCAGGGGTACAAAATCAACGTACAGAAATCTGTTGCATTTTTATACACCAACAATGAAACAACAGAAAGAGAAATCAAGAAACTGATCCCATTCACTATTGCACAAAAAAAAAAAAAAAAACCAAAAAGTACCTAGGAATAAACCTAACCAAGGATATAAGAGATCTGTATGATGAAAACTATAGGAAACTTATGAAGGAAATTGAGAAGACACAAAGAAATGGAAAAAAATTCCATGCTCAAGGATTGGAAGAATAAATATAGTTAAAATGTCATTACTATCGAACGCAATCTACACATTTAGTGCAATCCCAATCAAAATTGTACCAGCATATTTTCAAAACTAGAACAAACTATTCTTAAATTTGTATGGAACCACAAAGACCCAGAATAGCCAAAGTAATATTGAAGAAGAAACCCAAAACGGGAGGCATTTACCATCACAGACCTGAGCTGCTACTACAAATCTGTCATCATGAAGATAGTATGGTATTGGCACAAAAACAGATACATAGACCAATGGAATAGAATTGAGAACTCAGATTTGGACCCAAAAATATACAGCCAACTAACCTTTGACAAAACCGGAAAGAGTATCCAATGGAAAAAAGCTTCTTTCACAGATGGTGCTGGGAGAACTGGACAGCAACATGCAGAAGAATGAAACTAGATCATTTTCTCATACCATACACAAAAATAAACTCAAAATGGATAAAGGACCTGAACGTGAGACAGGAAACCATCAAAAACCTAGAGGAGAAAGCAGGAAGCAAACTCCTTGACCTCCATCGCAGCAATTTCTTACTTGACACATCCCCAAAAGCAAAAGAATCAAGAGTAAAAATAAACTATTGGGACCTCCTCAAGATTAAAATCTTCTGCAAGGCAAAGGAGATAATCCATAAAACTAATAGACAACCGACAGAATGGGAAAAGATAGTTGCAAATGACATATCAGATAAAGGGTTAATATCCAAAATCTATAAGAAACTCACTAAACTCCTAACCCGAAAAACAAACAACCCAGTAAAGAAATGGGCAGAAGATATGAACTGACACTTCTCCAAAGAGGACATCCAGATGGCCAACAGACACATGAAACGATGCTCAGCATCCCACCTCATCAGGGAAATACACATCAAAACCACACTGAGATACCACCTCATGCAAGTCAGAGTGGCTAAAATGAGCAAATCAGAAGACTCTAAATGCTGGCGAGGATGTGGAGAAACGGGCACCCTCCTATACTGTTGGTGGGAGTGTAAACTGTTGGAGCCCCTCTGGAAAACAGTGTGGAGGTTCCTTAAAAAATTAACAATTGAACTCCCCTCTGACCCAGCAACAGCACTGCTAGGAATTTACCCAAGTGATATAGGAGTGCTGATGCATAGGAACACATGGACCCCAATGTTCATAGCAGCTCCCTCAACAATAGCCCAAACATGGAAAGAGCCTAAGTGCCCATCAACGGACGAATGGATCAAGAAGATGTGGTTTATCTATATGATGGAATACTACATGGCAATGAGAAAGAATGAATTCTGGCCATGTGTAGCAACATGGATGGACCTTGAGGGTGTTATGCAGAGCGAAATACGTCAGGCGGAGAAGGACAAATATCATATGTTTGCCCGTATAGGAGGATCAGGAGGAACTTAAGGGGGGACCGTGGGGGAGCAGTAGGGGGAAAGTAGTGGGGGAGAAGGAGGGAGGCAAACCATGAGCGACTCTTGAATGCTGAGAAGAAACTGAGGACTGATTGGTGTGGGAAGGGAGGGGGGAGATGGGCATGGAGGAGGGTACTTGTGGGGATGAGCACTGGGTGTTACATGGAAACCAACTTGACAATAAAGTATTTAAAAAAAAAGAATGTAAAAAAAATTCATTTCAAAAAAATCTGTAACTATTCCTCGATGGTATAAAAATCTAAACTTCTTTACTTTTATCAGGAATAAGATTACCATATATTTTTGAACAATGAAGTGAAGTTAGGAGAAACACTTGGAGAACCAAGCATAAACTAAGCAAGATATTAAGGACACACTGCCTGTTTGAAATTTTACTAGATTCTGACTCTGATCCTCATAACTGTTGTCTTCAATATGGTCTTTGCTTATATATATTTTGGCTTATTTAATGACCACCTCTCTATATCAGCATGAAGGGAAACTATGTTATTTTACAATTATGTTATAATACAATTGCCTGAGTAAATAATTACACCTGCAATCACTTATCTAACTAGGTGAGAGGCATTAGATCTGTGGATATCTCAGATGTTGTCCAGGTGCTTCTAAATAAATTTATGTACCAAAAAAAAAAAAAAGAAATTTAGAGTCCTCTTTGAGTGGAGGAAAAAAAAGACAAAAGCAACAAAGACTAGATGGACAAGACACCATCACCAGAAACACCAACTTTACAGATAACACAGTGGTTCTGAGTTCATAAGTACAATAATCACTCTGAATTAAAAGGACTAAGTACTCCAAGCAAAAGACATAGGGTGTCTGAATAGATAAAAAAAAAAAAAATACCCATCTATATGCTGCCTACAAGAGACTCTGCAGATAGCTGCAGATTGAAAGGGAAGGGATGGAGAACCATCTATCATGCTAATGGATATCAAAAGAAAGCCTTGTAACATTACCTATATCAAACAAAGAAATAAAGACTAAAGCCAGCAGGCAAGGGAAATAATATATATTAGAATAGAGACAAATGATAGAGAAACAAACAACCCCCCACAGTCGAACAGATCAATGAGACTAAGAAATGGTTCTTTGAAGGAATTGACAAAATTGATAAATTCCTAGCCATACTTACGAAAAAGAGAAAGGACTCAAATATATAAAATTAGAAACTAAAGAAGAGAGAACACAATTACACCACAGAAACACAAACAATTATAAGAGAGTACTATGAAAAATTATATGCTAACAAGTTGGGCAATCTAGAAGAAAGGGACACATTCCTAGAAATTCACAAACTACCAAAAGCGAAACAGGAAGAAATAGAAAATTTTAACAGATCCATAACCAGCAAGGAAATTAAGTCAGGAATCAAAAAACTCCAATCAAGCGTCCCAGGCCAGATGGCTTCCCAGGGGGGAATTCTACTAGACATTTGAAGAAAAGTTATTACCTATTCTTTCAAACTGTTCTAAAAAGTAGAAATTGAAGGAAAACTTCCAATCTTATTCTATGAGAGCAACATTACCTTGATTCCAAAACCAGACAATTGTATCAAAAACCACAAGATACCTATGAATAAACCTAACTGAAGAGGTAAAAAATCTGTACTCTGAAAACTATACAGCATTGGTGAAAGAAATTGAAGATGACAGAATGAAATGGAAAGACATTCCATGCTCATTGACTAGAAGAAGAAATACTGTCGAGGCTCTTGTGTGGCTCAGTTGGTTAAGGGTCTGACTTTGGCTCAGGTCATGAGCTCACGGTTCATGGGTTTGAGCTCTGTGCCAGGCTCTGTGCTGACAGCTCGGAGCCTAGAGCCTGCTTTGTATTCTGTGTCTCCCTCTCTTTCTGCCCCTCCCCTGCTCACGTTTTGTCTCTCTATCTCAAAAAATAAACATTAAAATTTTTTTAAAAAGTAGTGTCAAAATGTCTATCCTACCGAAACCAATCTACACATTTAATGCAATCCCTATCAAAATATCAAAAGCATTTTTCACAGAGCTAGAAGAGGCAAATCTAAATTTTATCTTCAAATTGTTATATAAATTCTAGTTAGTTAACATATAGTATAATATTGGTCTCAGGAATAGGATTTAGTGTTTCATCAATTATATAGCACCCAATGCTCATCACAACAAGTGCCCTCCTTATTACCCATCACCCATTTAGCCCATCCCCCTGTCCTCCTCCTTCTATCAACCCTCAGTTTGTTATCTATAGTTAAAAGTCTCTTATAATTTGCTTCTTCCATCTCTCTTTTTTCCTTCAAATATGTTCATCTCTTTCGTTTCTTAAATTCCACATATAAGTGAAATCATATGCTACTTGTCATTCTCTGACTGATATAGTTTAGCATAATACATTCTAGCTCCATCCACCCTGTTGCAAATGGCAAGAATTCTTTTTTTGATTGTTGAATAATATTCCACAGTGTGTATACACACAAACACACACACACACACACACACACACACTTATCTTCTTTATCCATTTGTGTATATTTCTAATTTATTTTTGTATATGGTTGAAGAAAGTGGTCCACTTTCGTTCTTCTGCCATATAGCAGTCCAGTTTTCTGAACACCATTTGGTGAAGAGACTGTCTTTCTCCCCCTTCAGATATTCTTTCCTGTTTCATTGAAGATTAGTTGACCGTAGAATTGGGAGTCCATTTCTGGGTTTTCTATTCTGTTCCATTGATCTATGTGTCGTTTTTGTGCCAAAACCATGCTGTCTTGATGACTACAGCTTTTTAGTAGAGCATGAAATCCGGAATCATGATGCCTTCAGTTTGGTGTTTATTTTGCAGCATTTCTTTGGCTATTCAGGATTTTTCATGACTCCATACAAATTTTAGGATTGTTTGTTCTAGCTCTGTGAAAAATGCTGCTGGTATTTTGATAATGATTGCACTAAATGTGTAGTTTTTTAAGCTAGTATAGACATTTTAACAATGTTTGTTCTTCCAATCCATGAGCATGGAATACTTTTCCATTTCTTTGTTCCCTCTTCAATTTCTTTCATCAGTGTTCTATAGTTTTCAGAGTATATGTTTGTTTTTTTCTATATACAATATCATGCCATCTGCAGGTAGCCAAGGTGACTTCTTCCTTGCCAATTCGAATGCCTTTTTATTTCTTTTTGTTGTCTAATTGCTGTAGCTAGGATTTCCAATACTATGTTAAATAACAATGGTGAGAGTTTTCATCCCTGTCACATGTGTCAGAATGGCTAAAATCAACAACAGCAGATACAAATGGTTGGTAAGGGTGTGGAAAAAGAGGAGCTCTCTTGCACTGTTGGTGGGAATGTAAACTGGTGCAGCCCCTCTGGAAAACAGTGTGGAAGTTCCTCAAAAATTTAACAATAGAACTCCCCTATGACCCAGCAATAGCACTGCTAGGAATTTACCCAAGGGATACAGGAGTGCTGATGCATAGGGACACATGTACCCCAATGTTCATGAAGCAGCACTTTCAACAGTAGCCAAATCATGGAAAGAGCCTAAATGCCCATCAACTGATGAATGGATCAGGAAGATGTGGTTTATCTATACGATGGAATACTATATGGCAATGAGAAAGAATGAAATCTGGCTATGTGTAGCAACGTGGATGGAACTCAAGGGTGTTATGCTGAGTGAAATAAGTCAGGCAAAGAAAGACAGATACCATGTTTTCACTTGTAAGTGGATCAAGAAAAACTTAACAGAGAAGGAAGGGGAGGAGAAGGGGAGAAAACAGTTGGAGAGAGGGAGGGAGGCAAACCATGAGAGACTCTTGAATGCTGAGAACAAACTGAGGGCTGATGGTGATAGGTGGAGAGGGGAAGGGGGGTGATGGGCGTGGGGGAGGGCACTTGTTGGGATAAGCACTGTGTG
This sequence comes from Hyaena hyaena, assembly GCF_003009895.1. Lineage (NCBI taxonomy): Eukaryota > Metazoa > Chordata > Mammalia > Carnivora > Hyaenidae > Hyaena > Hyaena hyaena. The sequence continues at coordinate 442,742 of NW_024081749.1, forward strand.
TTATATGGAAATCAACTTGACAATAAACTATGAAAGAAAAATATAAAACTAGATGACTGGAAAGAAAAAAGATTATTCACCAAGATCCAGTGGGATTTTCTGAAGATGCAAGATGTTTCAATATTCATGAATCATCAATGTGATATACCACGTTAACAAAATGAAGGATAAAAATTATATGATCATTTCAACAAATGCAGAAAAAATTTGATAAAATTCAACTTCTGTTTATGAGAAAACTCTAAACAAAGTGGGTTTAGAGGGTACATATGTCAGCGTAATACAAGCCATATATGACAAACCTACACTTAGCATTATACTTAATAATGAAAAAAACAGAGATTTCCTCTAAGATCAGGAATAAGAAAATGATGTCCACTCTCACCACTTTTTGTAAGTTTATTTATTTATTCTGAGAGAAAGCAAGCAAGCAGGGTAGGGCCAGAGAGAGAGGGGAGAGAGAATCCCAAGCAGGGTCCACACCATCAGCAGAGAGCCTGATGTGAGGCTCAAACTCACAAATTGTGAGATCATGACCTAAGCCAAAATCAAGAATCAGATGCTTGTCCAACTGAGCAACCCAGATGCCCCCTATTCTCACCATTTTTATTCAACATAGTACTGGAAGTCCCACCCATAGCAATCAGACAATAAAAAGAAATAGAGGAATTCAAAATAGTAAGAAAGAAGTAAAATTGTCAGTATTTGCATATAGCATAATACTATACAGAAAAAAAAACTAAAGATTTTAATAAAAAACTATTTGAAGTAATAAATTCAGTAAGTTGCAGAATACAAAATTAATACACAGAAATCAGTTACATATTTACATACTAATACAGAAGAAGCAGAAAGAGAAGTTAAGAAAACAATGCAATTTGCAATTTCCCCAAAAGTATAAAATGCCTGGAATAAAATTAACCAAGGAGGTGAAAGACCCATATTCTGAAAGTTATAACTTTGTATTGAAAGAAGTTGAAGTCAATACAAACAAATGGAAAGAAATATTAGGAAACTTAATATTGTTAACATGACCATACTACCCAAAATAATCTGCAGATTCAGTGTGATCCCTATCAAAATAACACACTCTTCACAGAACTAAAAGAAATAATCTTAGAATTTGTATAGAACCACAAAAGATCTGGAACACCCAAAGCAATCTTTAAAAAGAAGAAAAAAGGTAAAGGTATCACAAGATACTAGATTTATAGATCTAGTATATAGATCTTTATATACTATAATGCAGAGCTATTATAATCAAAACAGTGTGTTACTGGCACAAAAATAGACACATGGATCAATAAAACAAATACACAATCAAGAAAAGAATCCATATTTTTATGGTCAATTAATATACGCCTTAGGAAGCAAGAATATACCATGGGAAAAAGACAGTCTCTTCAACAGAAGGTGGTGGGAAAACTGGAGAAACACATGCAAAAGAATGAAACTGGAGCACTTTCTAATGCCATACCGATAAATAAAGTTAAATTGGATAAAAGACATAATTGTGAGACCCCCAAACCATAAAACTCTTAAAAGAAAATATAGGCAACAATCTCTTTGACATTGACTATAGCAACATTGTTATCGATATGTCTCCTCAAGCAAGGGGTAAAAAAGGAAAAATAAACTATTGGGACTGCACCAAAATAAGAAGCTTTTGACAAAAAAGGACACCATCAACAAAACGAAAGCAGCCTACCAAATGGGAGAAGATATTTAGAAATGATAAGTGTCAATATCCAAAATACAGAAAAACATATACAACTCAGTACACACACACACAAATCCCAAATAATCCAACTTATAAATGGATAGAGGACCTGAGTAGAAGTTTAAAAAAAAGTATAGAAGTTTTACAGGCATCTGCATAGAAATGGATGCTCATAATCACTAATCATTAAGGAAACAAAAATTAAAATTAAATATCACGTTAAACCTGTCAGAATGCTAGTGCCCAAATTAATTAATTAATAGCAAGTGTTGGTGAGGATAGGGAGGAAAGGGAAACCTTATACAATGCTGGTGGGAATGTAATTAATGCAACCACTGTGGAAAACAGTAGGGTGGTTACTTAAAAAATTAAAAATAAAACTACCTTATGATCAGTCATTCCACTATTGGGCACGTACCCAAAGAAAATAGAAATGTTAATTTGGAAAGATATTTACATCCTTATATTTATTGCAGTATTATTTACAATTCAAGATATATAAGCAACCTAAGTATCCATCAATAGATGAAGAATGAAGAAAGAAGATGATGTAGTGTTTAGATAGTAGATAGATAGATAGATAGATAGATAGATAGATAGTATAGATGCATAATGGAATATTAGCCATGAAAAAGAATGAGATCTTGCCATTTGCAATTTGCAACAACTTGGATGGACCAGGAGGGTATTATTCGAAATGAAATAAGCCAGACAGAGAAAGACAAATGCCATGTTTTCACTTATATGTAGAATCTAACAACAACAACAACAACAAACAACAACAAAAGTAGAAACAGACCTATAAATGCAGAGTACAAACAGGCGATTTCATGAGGGAGGGTGTATGGGAGTATGGGCAAAATTGTAGGTACACTCTTCCAGTTATGGAATGAATAAGTCACAGGGATAAAAGGTACAGTATATAGAATATAGTCAATAGTAATGTAATAGCATCGTATGGTGACAGATGAAACTAGACTTAAGGTGACCATAGCATAACATATACACTGGTCCCATCACTATGTTGTACAGCAGATACTATTGTAACATTTGGGGTCAACTAACTTCAATAAAAACCCAGAAAACAAAAAAAATAAGACAACTTTGGGCAGATCATATCTGTGATACTTTCCATCAACCATAGTTCTATTTCCTTTTCTTCCTTCACTCCCTTGTTTAGTTTTGAGACAAAGTCAGATTTCTTGTTTCCATGATTTTTTGCTGTCCCTAGCTGAAAATTCAACAGAGATCATCTTGGTCAATTTGCGACATTTTATGCCTTTGTAAAACAGAAAGGGGATTCCTCTGTTAATAATACTGAGAGCGAATTGGTTTAAAATGGGAAACTGAATAAGAAAACTGTTGTTCAGAATCATGTAAACAGGAGTCTCCCCTAATTTGAGCCATAAACACCGTTTCAAAGACCTTTGCCTGAGGGAATGTGTGCAAATGTCAAGTCACACATTACCTCATAAAGATGTAGAACAAAGTCACTCTCAAACACACTAAAGCAAAAATAATGCAAATTTAACTTTTATCAAAAACAACCTGATATCTGATTAGCTGAATTAAAGATGGTGCATCTATGCTGTTTTTTGTTGTCAAGTTGAATCATGGGAGCCCTTATACAAAAAGGAAATATTTGTGATTTTTTTTTCATGGTGAGTAAGGCCAAGCTAATATTTGTAAAAAGTCAGACTATCTAAACAAAACAGAAAATGTACCACATCAACTTTAAACCATAGCCAGAAATAGTAGGACTAGATATACAATTTAGTTTCCAAACAGGAAAACACAGCACTTAGTCATCATTAATCATAGCACAAATGATAGGGATATGCAGGGTAAAGAAATGATATCTTACCGACAATCAGTTTAGAGTCTAGTCAGAACATACGCACATGCACTTGCACATGCATGAAAATCTGCTAACAAAGAATGGTAAGTAACAAGAGGTAAGTGCTCCATGAGTACATTGGGGTACAACAATTTAAGGCAAAAGTCATGTTCCCATCTGTTGGAAATTTGATTACATTTTTTCTTCCCAACTAGCACTGTATACTTGCTTATAGGTATTAGTTACATACATTCTCAATTCTTCTAATTCACACATTTAAAAAAATGTAATACTTACGTTGGGGCGCCTGGGTGGCTCAGTCGGTTAAACGTCCGACTTCAGCTCAGGCCATGATCTCGCGTTTCGTGGGTTCAAGTCCCGCGTAGGGCTCTGTGCTAACAGCCAGCTCAGAGCCTGGAGCCTGTTTCAGATTCTGTGTCTCCCTCTCTCTCTGACCCCCCCCACTCACGCTGTCTCTCTCTCTCTCTCTCTTTTTCCCTCAGAAATAAATAAAACATTAAAAAAATTTTAGGGGCGCCTGGGTTGCTTAGTCGGTTAAGCGTCCGACTTTTGCTTAGGTCATGATCTCGCGGTTCGTGGGTTCGAGCCCCGCGTCGGGCTCTGTGCTGACTGTCGGCTCAGAGCCTGGAGCCTATTTCAGAATCTGTATCTCCCTCTCTCTCTGACCCTCCCCTGCTCACGCTGTCTCTCTCTCTCTCCTAGAAATAAATAAAAATATTTTTAAAAAATTTAAAAACAAATAATAAAAAAAATTTAATGTAATACTTACGTGATGGTAGTTTCCAACTGGAGACTCTCCCACTGTGGTCTGTATAGAAGAATGGTACCAGGGAAAATTCTGTTTATATATCATTTCCTGTAAAATATTTAGCTGTAAGCCATGGGTAAATTGCTCAGGCTACATGGGTCTTTAATGAATTTGCTTACAGCATATTTCACAGTAAATATCCGAGTCACTGCTATTAATAACTTTTTAAGTAATCTGGAAAAAATGACTCTTCTATTTTTGGTGCACAATGTAGCGACTTCTTGTTTTCCCTTTGAATGCTTGAGGAACGCATTCTTCATTGGTTTGACAACCACCTAAGGTTTTGAACCTGTTAAAGCCTGACTGCCTCAAATCTTCTGTAAAAGGAGGTGGATTATATATAAATAAATGTATATATGTAATTACAATAGATTAAAATTGATATTCAAGGGGGGACGCCTCGGTGGCTCAGTTGGTTAAGTGTCTGACTTTGGCTCAGGTCAGGATCTCACTGCTCATGGGTTTGAGCCCCACACAGGGCTCTGTGCTGACAGCTAACAGCCTGAAGCCTGCTTTGAATTCTGTGTCTCCCTCTCTCTCAGCCCCTCCCCCACTTGTGCTCTGTCTGTCTGTCTGTCTCTCTCTCAAAAATAAATAAACATTAAAAAAATTTAAAATTGATGTTCAAGGTAGGAGTCTTCAGGGTATAATACAATGAAATTTAAATGTTTTCTGTGTCTGTATAAAAGTCCATGCCAAGAGATGTGGCTTTTTTTCGTTTTCAGTATTTTCTTTTACTCTGTGTGTGAGAGAGAGGGAAGGAGAGGGAGACAAGGAGGGAAGAAAAGAACTCAAAACCCAGATAGACACTAAACAAGAGTTTGGCTTTCCCTAAGGCTGAAGACTTTCATTCTGAAAGCAAATGTTTTTTCGAACTGATCAGTCAAATAATAGTAATTTCCAAATATTCTTAGCCTCCACAATAGGGTTAAAGTAATATTTCCACCTTGTATCTATCCATCCCATTAACATCCACATGCAGTGTTCTCAAAAAACAACTGCCCACTGTGAGGCAGGGATTCGTTTTTTATGGACTCTCGGATCTATACTATTTCTATTGGGGCGGAGGACAAGGTTAAGTATGAGATTAGGGAGTGCGAGATAAAGGATTTGGGGATAAAGTCCAGGCTGAGGTGGCAAGCAGAAGAGAGCCTAAAAACCTGAAATTCTTAAAAAGAGTGCTGTCACAGGTTTGAAAACACATTGTCATGATTTTCTAGAAATACTTTCCTCCTTAGAACATACTTGGTAGTTAGTTTCTTAAACCACACTAACTACTACTTATTTTAGGGCTCATTAACATTTTTGGAAGACACAATTTTTGCTGAGGTGAAAATTTTGGCAGGCGTTGAAAGCTTGTCCTGAGAATATAATACCTGGGGTATAGCAAGCTCATACTCAGCTAAGAGTATTTTCAAACTGCTGAGGATGATACTGCTGGCAGCTGTTGGCTCATAGTTGACCTGTTTGTCTTTGAGGATTTGCCATTGGAGCCATAACTGACTGATAAACACACCACTGGTCTATTTCAATACCTAAGCTTCTGGCACCTGTTCTTTTCTCCCTCTCCAAGAGATAAAGGGTATTCTCAGATTTATTCCCTGTTTAGCAGACAATAACAGCTAGTGATACAGAAGAATAGAGGGTTACCATTTCTATAGAAAAGGAATAAACTGGAAATAAATGCTCTAAAATTAACCTTCACATTCAGCCTGGTAGACAGGCCCACATATAGTTCAAGTCTATAGCTTCATAACTCCATTTCCCTATGCCTTCTTGTGTAAGCATTGAAAGGTTCTACAAAACTGTAAGTTCCACCAAGGTGAAAGGCTACATATAGCAGATTTCCTTAGTAATTTGCCAGAAATATAATCAAGAGCCCAGTTACTCCAGAAGGCTTTCTCTGACCATCCAAGATAACATATCTTCACTAGCTTTTTCTCTCCTTTCCCAGAGTTTCTACTACATTTTCAATGCCTCTTTGGCTCTTATCATGCATCACCAGGTACCATGGATGCAATTTTTATAAATGCTTGATTTTTCCCTACACACATGCTCAAAGGTCCTAAAGAGAAGTACTTTTGGTTTTCCATAGATCGCAGCACAGTGTTTCACCCATAATACGCTCTCATCTTAAGTAACTGAAGAAGCAGAAACACTGTCAGAATTTTATTGTTGTTAGTGCCATTATCTCACATTGCAAAATATTTCTAGCAAATCATTAAGCAGCAATGAGCAACTCCCTGCCAAGAAATTCCATGAAAAAGTCTGATGACTTATGTTAACTCTACATAGCTCTACCTTGTTATTAATTTCTATTTGAAGTAAGCCAAACTAAATAAGATAAGCGCGCGCGCGCGCACACACACACACACACACACACACACACAGGTTTTGTTGCCAAGAGACTATATGAATTAACTATTCAGGAGGTAAAATACAAATAGACAACATTGATAATGTATAAAGAACCTCTGACTCCTACCTTCAGTTGCTTCCCTATCCCACCATGCATATCAGTCAAACACACTAAACATCCATATCAAAGGTGACTTTTCAGATCCTGTTTCTGTAACTAATTATATTAACTCTTCCTTTTAGTTTTGCATCATTTTTATGTGTGGTCAGCATATTATCTATGCCCACATTTAAGTCAGCAAAGAAAATGTTAAACTAAGACAAAGCCAAGGACAAATTCTCCTGATAAGCCACACTAGAAGTCTTTCTCAGTGGACATAAATCCATTAAAATTAACTCCTTAGATCCAATTACTTAATCAGTCATGAACACGTTCAACGCTATATGCACTCTCTTTTAGTCCAAAATTCATCAGTTTTCCCAACAATACTAACATGAGATGTTTTATAAGATGTCTTTCTGAACTTCAAATAAAGTACATTATTCCTCTGCTCTTGTTATACATAAACGCAGCCATCTGACTACTCTACCCCCACAAAAATACCAGAAATTCTGTGGGCACTGACTGGCTGTGGAGTTGAGGAACAGAAAGACAGAGATTCTCTGTCTTTATCTGCCATAATTCTCTGGAGTCAAGTTTAGCCTTACTCACGTAACAGAATTTTTGCCACTTTAATTGAAAGACTGAATTACTCCCTAGTCTTTCACTACGTTAAAAAAAAAAAAAAAAAGACTGCCTAGAAACATATAAACCACCAAAACTGAAACAGGAAGAAATAGAAAATTTGAACAGATCCATTGCCAGTAAAGAAGTTGAATCAGAAATCAAAAATCTCCCAACGAGCAAGATTCCAGGGCCAGATGGCTTCCTAGGAGAATTCCCCAAACAGTTAAAGAAGAATTAATACCTATTCTTTTGAAACTGGTCCAAAAGATAGAAATGGAAGGAAAACTTTCAGACTATTCTGTGAGGCCAGCATTAAGTTGATTTGAAAACCAAAAACCCCACTATAAAGAATTACAGACCAATGTCCTTGATAAACATCGATGTAAAAATTCTTAACAAGATACTAGGAAATAGAATCTAACAATATGTTAAAAGAATTGCCATGATCAAGTGGTATTTATTCCTGAGCTGCAGGAGTGGTTCAATGTACACAAATCAATCAACATGATACACCACATTAATAAAAGGATAAGAATAATATGATCTTTTCAATAGATGCAGAAAAGCATTTGACAAAATACAGCATCTTTTGTTAATAAAAACCCTTAAATAATTAGCAATAGAAGGAACATAAAGGCCATATATGAAAGACCCTCAACTATTATCATCCTCAATGGGGAAAAACTGAGAGCTTTCCCCCTAAGGTCAAGAACACGATAGGGATGTCCACTCCCCGCACTGTTGTTCAACATACTACTGGAAAGTCCTGATATCAATAATCAGTCAATAAAAAGAAATAAAAGGCATCCAAATCAGCAAGGAAGAAGTCAAATTTTCACTCTTTACAGACGACATGATACTCTACATGGAAAACCGAAAAGATTCCACAAAAAATAGACTAGAACTGATACATGAATTCAACAAAGTTGCAAGATATAAAATATGATGATGGAAACAAAGGCAAGAGAAATGTAGCTTAGATTAAATCTCCTGAAACATGCAGAGTGTGACCTTTATCAAGGAGCTCATGGCTGCCTTACTTCTTTAGTGTTTTTGTTTTATTAAAGACTACAAGTAACTTTTATCTCAGCAGTAGTTAGCCCCTAAAGGCCCTGAAAGCCTTGCTTTCAAATTCCTTAGAGACTTATGCTATCTTCCTCCTTCCACAAACCTGAAAATATATAAATCATGTCACTCATCACAATGCCAATACAGCTCTTTCTGCCCACAGATCTTGTCCCCTTGCTTTAATAAAATCACCTTTATGCACCAAAGATGTCTCAAGAATTCTTTCTTAACCATTTGGTCAAGAATCCCATAATTTTTGGTGCTGTTACATGGGGCTTTGAGTCTTTTCATCTGGACTCTGACCCTTGGTGAAAACTTGGTGAGTACTTTCTCTTTTCTTCCTTTATTATAATTGTGGGGGCTTTTCAAGTAGCATGGTTTTATTGGAACACTTTCATGTTGATTGCTCAGGCTGCAATTCTCTAGCCCATGGCTACTCTACAGTGAGAAGAAAGCCTGCCTTTTGGCTGGAAGTTAGTACCCTGTGTGGAACAATAGTAAGACTCAAACTCGATGCCCTGTCTTTATTCCTGTCCTTATACAAAGTTGACTGTCCTGGGCATGGGACAGCCACCTAATTGACTAGCACGGCTGCTAATCTTGAGACTCCCATGTGAGGTTTCCTCTTTACTGGCCTAATGTGATCCCCTTCACATCCCTGGTCTCGCCCTTTCTGGCCAGAAGACCTCCACTTGGAGTCAGCCAAAACCAGTACCTGATTGAAGTAAAACCCAACTAGGGACCGTTTCCTAGAGAAGTTGGCTATAAAGACTATATGTGTTGGAATGTCACTTAGTTCATGATGGATTTCTATCTTTACTGTTTTCTGTCAAAGTCCTCTACCTACTACTTAAATTATATAATTGGGTAAATACCACTTTTAAAACTTTTCCAGTGTTTTCCTTCGGTTAAAAACATCACAGCCTTCAAGGAAACTAAGGCATGGCCTTTCATGGCATGGATTTTAAAGCACAGCATGGCACGATATTTCGTTCCATATGCCAGGCATCCATTTGTAGCCTAGGATGCAATGGGGAATCAAAGGGACGCCAGCATTCCTTCTCCAAGGGCCCTTTGCGGCTGGTCTGTGGTTGTAGCTATTTTGTTCCAAGAACACCTCTAGTTGCTTTGACACCAGGAACCTCTGACATATCCTGCGTGGGATACCACCTGGTAGTCTTGGGGGGGCATTTTTGGTAATTGACCTTCTCTACTTTTCTAGGAACATAGGCTCTTCTTCAGTTTCCAAAGACTCTCCCTTGGGATGCCTTTTAATCCTCTGGAATCAATTCGGATTGCAAGATCTAAGAAGGAAAAAAACTGATCTTCTTTTGTAATACTACCTTGCCTCAATACTCCTTGGGAGATAAAGAAAAATATCCTATTAATGGGACAGTAGATTTTAATACAATCTATCAGTTGGGCCTCTTCTGCAAGAAACAGGACAAATGGACTGAGGTGCTCTCTGTCCAGGCTTTCATAGCCCTAAGTTAGGATTCAACTTTGAGGGCCTCTTGGAGAATGCATATAACCACCAGCCAGGTTAATAACCCACCTCTGGATATATTGGATGGTTGCCTAAATAGGCCCATTCCTCCTAACAAACCTGGGCCATGGGAAGAATCACAAGCCAATCCAAGCAAAGAGGACGCTGCTTCTGCTACTGTCCCTTCCCCTTATGAACTCCAAGACCTCTCTGCTCCCAGCACAATTGGACATACCAGGAGTAGAACTCCCCATCTCCCAGGAGCTCCACTTAAATTTGGAATGCATCCTCTTAGGGAGGTTGCTAATGGAGAAATGGGAACAATTAGAGCCCATGTCCCATTCTCCATGGCAGACCTGGCTCAAATAAAACAACAATTAGGATGATATTCTGAACCCCCCTCCCAAATTACTGAGGGCTTTAAACAAGTATCTATTATGTATGATCTGACCTGGCAAGATATATAGATCATATTATCTCATTGTTGCACCGCTGAATTGGGGGGAACTCTCTCGGCAAGGGCCCAAGAGTTTGCTGACGAACTGGCAATGAGAGATAGGGAACATTATCCGATAGTGGGCCACACTGCAATTACCCTGAGGGTAGAGAGGGAAGGGAGAGATGAGATCATATGATCACTTGTTTAATAGAAAGAATGAAAAAAGGATTCTCTAAATCTGTAAATTTTGATAAAATTCAAGAAGTTACTCAAGGGGTTGATGAAAATCCAGCTCTATTTCAGGTCCGCTTAATAGAAGCCATCCACAAATATACAAATCTGGGCCGAACTTCACCTGAGGGAATAACTATACTAAACATGCATTTTAGTTTTTATTTCTTGGTATTTATTTTCTTTATTGCCTATACCCACAAAACATTAGTTTCATGAGGATACTGATATTTGTTTATTTTTCTACCGCTATATTTCTGAATTAATGTACCAACCTAGAACTCAAAAGAGTGGTGTAGATTTAAAGAATGTGAGAAACTTCAATGTAGAGTTAGTAATTGAAACTATGCAAGTGGATGAGATCACTCAGGAGATTAAAGAATGTACAGAAACAAGCTTGCATTACTTCAAAGATTTAAAAGCCAGATAGAGAAGGATGACCCAGGAATTGGAAAAAGAGTAGCTGGAGGAGGTAAGAGGAGCCACAGAATGGTGTTCTATATTGGAAAGGATAGAAGAAATGTTTCAAAACATTAGTGACAGGGGTGCTTGGGCAGCTCAGTTGATTAAGTGTCTGACTCTTGATTTTGGGTTTTTTTTTCTTTCATAGTTTATTGTGAACTTGGTTTCTATATAACACCCAGTGCTCATCCCAACAAGAGCCCTCCTCCATGGCCATCACCCTTTCCCCTCTCCTGCACTCCCATCAGCCTTCAGTTTGTTCTCAGTATTCAAGAGTCTATCATGGTTTGCCTCCTTCCCTCTAAACATGCATTTTATAAGTCAATCAGCACGTGATATTCGCTGAAAACTACCTAAAATGAGTCTAGGCCCTCTAACCCCCATCTTTGATGGGGTGTCTACTAGAGGTGGCCACTGGACTCTTTAATAATAGAGATGTAGTCTTAAAACAGGAAAAGGTCAGGAGAGCTAAATTGCAGGGTAAGATACAGGCTCAAATACTGGCTGTTGCTGTTGTGATTTCCCCACAATACCAGACTAACCTGGGGCCAAAGACAAAGCCAGAATCAGACAGAGAATCAGCTAAGTCCTCATGCTACAAGTGTGGTCAGACTGGACACTGGAGTAAAGGGTGTCCAAATAAAGTCTCTCTTTCAGAGCCCTGTCCTATCCTTATCTTTCTGGCCATAAAATTGTTGGCATAGAGGGGAAAACTAAAACGTGCAGCTAGGCAATGCTTTCAACTTGGATATATAAAGGTCAACTAGTTACTCATATTTTTCTAGTCCTTCCATCTTGTCCTACTCCATTAATTGGACCAGACTTGATGTATAAACTAGGAAGCAGGTTTGCTTTCATTAAAGAAAAAGACAGTTTGTTCTCTTCAACATCTAGGGAATTAAAATCCTACCTTTGTAGTCCTTCTAACATCTGGAAGGAAGTAAATCCACAGGCCTGGGATTACGATGTCCCAGAGTGTACTCTTACAGCCCAGCCAGTTAAAGTGACATTAAAGGAACCTGCCACTGTACTTCATAAAAAAAAATACCCTTAAAACCTGAGGCAAAAGCTGGTTTACAACCACTTATTGACAAATTTCTCAAATGTGGTATTTTAAAGCCTTCTCAATCTCCTTATAACATTCCAATTTTACTAATAAAAAAGCCAAATGGAGAATATCGAAGGTTCAAGGTTGAAGAGCTATAAATGAGGCAGTGATGCCTATTCATCCCATAGTGCCAAAATCATATACCATTCTCACCCAGATCTCTGGTGATGCCAACTGGTTTACAGTACTTGATTTAAAGGATGCCTTCTTCTGCATCCCTCTAAGTTAGGAAACACAGCCACTATTTGCTTTTGAATGGGCCTCATCTTCAAGCCCACAGGCTGCTCAATTAACTTAGACTTTTTACTGCAGAGATTTAGAGATAGTCCTCCCTTGTTCGAGGCTGCACTTAGCAAAGACCTCGTAATATCTCCTTACCTCAAGGGACTATAATTCAGTATGTAGATGACAATTTAATCTGTAGTCACACAAAAGAAATATCTAATAGTAATTCCATAACCTTACTTAACTTCTTGGCAGATAGATGGTATCCTCTCTTCTCTAAAAAGGCACAAACATCTAAACAAAAAGTATAGTATTTGGGATATGAACTAACACCAGGACATAATACTCTGTCTACTGACAGAAAAAAATAAGGCTATATTGGATCGTGGACCCCTATCTACAAATAAACAACTAACTCCACACTTTCTTACGTATGGCAGCTTTTGCTGCCTATGGATTCATGGATTTGGACTCTGAGCCAAACTATTATGTGATTCAATTAAAGGCCTTGATGAAGAACCCTTACAGTGGACTAAAGTCCAGCAGACAGCCTTTCAAACATTAAAAACCAAACTTTCATCAGCCCCAGCTTTGGCCTTACCAAGTTTAGAAAAATCTTTCACTTTATATGTAGCAAGTGCAAGCTTTGGGACTACTTATCCCAAAATTTGAGAAATAAAACAATACCAGCGGGCTATTTTTCAAAATCACTTGATAATGTAGCTCAAAGGTGGTCAGTTTGTCTTCAAGCCATGGCTGTCACAGCTCTCCTGGTAAAAGAAGCTTCAAAACTTACTATGAGACAATCGCTGACAGTGATGACTCCACATCAGGTCCAGAGTGTCCTAGAGACCAAGGGCCATCAATGGATGACAAGAGGCTGACTTACTAAATACCAGGCTAGATACACCTGAAATAATACTTAAAACCTGTCAAACTTTAAACCCAGCTACCCTTATGCCTGGACCTGACCATCATACTTCTATGTTAGAACATAAATTCTCAGAAATTATTGATCTTGTTGATTCTATCAGACCAGATTAAAAGATTCCCCTATTGAAAATGTGGATCACATTTGGTTTACTGATGGCAGTAGTTTCCTGAACAGGAGAGAAAAAAAAAGCTGCATATGCTACAGGTAGTTTATTCAGAACCACTGAGGCAAAAACTCTTCCAACAAATACTTTTGCCAAAAGGCTGAATTAATAGCCCTTACCTGAGTTCTTCAATTGGCCAAAGGCCTAAAAATTAATATTTATATTGATTCTAAATATGCTTTCCTGATACTACCTGTCCGTGGGACAATCTGTAAAGAAAGGGGATTATTATCAAGCCATAACTCTCAAATCAAAGATGGGTCTGAAATAATTACTCTCCTGAAGCTGTACACTTACCTAAGAAGGTAGCTGTAATTCACCTCAAGGGACATCAAAAAGACATGATTTTAGAATCTAAAGGAAATAATTTGGCAGATCTTGCAGCAACGACAGCAGCACAAAATATGCAAATATTAAGTCTTATATCAATCCTCCATTAAAGTCCAAAATTCCAGTCTATTCAGACCAAGAAATTCACATAACGCAGGAACAAGGATATTCAAAAAAATGCACAGAATTGGCTTGTTAATAATGAGGAAAAATCTTTATATGCAAAGATAACCAATGGAAGGTAAATACACGGTTTACACTAGGCTACTCATTTGGGCAAAAATGATTTAAAACATTTAATTAAAAATTTATTTGATGGGGTAAATTTAACAGCTACAATAAAACAGGTCTGCTGATCCTGTATTGTTTGTGTACAAGTAAATCCGGAAGGTGCAGTCTGCCCTTCTCCACGTTCAAAACCAGTCCAGGAAACATATCCAGGAGAGGACTGGCAGCTTGATTTCACACAGATAAATGCCTCCTTGCAAGGGCTATAAATTCTTACTAGTGTTTGTTGATACTTTCATTTGAGGGATCGAAGCCTTTCATTATAGGATAGAAAAAGCCACAGAGGTAACCAAAGATTTGTTGCCAAAGTTATTCCTAGATTTGGAATAAAATCCCTTCAAAGTGACCATGGCCCTTCTTTTACTTCACAAATAACTCAACCAAGAGTATGAACCTTAAACATTAAATATTTTCTACATTCAGCCTGGCATCCACAACCCTCTGGAAAGGTGGAAAAAGCTAATCATACTTTAAAATGACACCTTACTAAACTCAGTTTAGAGACTCAGGAAAATTGGTTTACCTTCTTGCCAATTATACTTCTCAGAGAAAGGGGGCAAATAGGAAGAGAAGTAGTGAGCTCCGTTAATTTTGCTTGCACCCAAATATCAAACAGAGAAGGCCTGAAGTCATAGGACACTGAGTCACAGGAGTTTGTGAAGAGAAAGAGTCAGAATACACTGGGAAGGAAACCTCATAAGTGTGTGAGTGCAAACTGGGGAGGATAAAAGCGGGATGGGGCCCAGAGATATGCAGGGAGGGGGGAGCCCAGCTTGTAGGCAGCCTCGGTGAACCGCGGAGAGCCACAGTGAGTCAAGGGGAAAGGAAAGAGAAGCTGAGACTGCTCATAGAACTGTCCCTGGAGAGGAGAAAATCCTTGGCTTGGAAAGAGTGTTTTTTAGTTCTGGCTGGGGTGCTGACATTGAACTAGGTGCCCCCAGTCCCAGATGGCTCCAGGAAAAACTGCTCTGCTGTGTTCCTGCACCATCCCCAGCGGCGGCGTGGACGCTGCGGGCCTGAGGCTGCGTTCCCCGGGCTTGACCCCCAGGAACGTGGAGGTGGTGGGTTGAGGCTGAGTTCCCCGACCATGCCCCAAGCAGTGTTGAGTCTGTGGACCAAGGCTGAGTTACCTGGATTTGACTCCAGGGAACAGGGAGGCAGCGACCTGCGGGACTGTGTTTCGATAGTATAAACAAAGTGCACAGACAGGGACCTGGAAACCAGTCGGGGCATGGGGCATAGAACTCAGCCCACCTTGGCTACGCCCACAGCACAAGGAGATCAGACCCAAAGCATTTGCAATGCTTGGTTGAGAAGGGACTGGGGCGACGCCATTTTTCTCCTGACAACCACCAAGGTGGGGCCTCAAGGAGCTGACAACAGGACACAGTGGAGGCGAGACCTGCCCACACCAAACCACGCCCAGTCCCGCCAGACAGCTGTTTTGTTGTTGTTGTTTTTACCTGAGAATGGGGTAAGACAAACATTGATGCACTGCCATGATTAATACTAGATAATCCTTTCAATTCAGATGCAATCTCCCTTTTCTCATTCATAACCCTCCACTCTGCTGGTCGGGGCACTCTGGTCACTGGTTTGCTTACATAGTCACATTTAATCCATTTTCTAGATGTATAATCTACACCTCCACTGCTACCTTTCCATCTCTCTCTCTCTGGAGTAATCAGACTATACAGTTTCTCTGAGTAACATCTTCGTTTCTTTCCCCTTGCCTCTAAACATATTCTATGATTTCTCCCTCTGATTCAAGTCTTTAAGTCTCTCTGCTTGGTCATTTCATTTCCAATTTTGCTTCCTCCCACCCTGTCATTTCACTCTTTGTATATGCTCTTCCATCAGCACTGCATACACCTGGCTCTTTATTTGTAGGTGGGAATTCTAGTTTTATGCTTTTAGACTGTCCTTTGTCTTTTGGGTTTTTTTCTTTTTTTTTCTTTTCTTCTCTTTTCAATTTTTATAATTTTTATTTTTATTTTTATTATTTGTCTTCCCTCTTACCTCTTTTTCTTAATTTTTTGTTTTGTTTTGTGCCTTCCTTTCTTTCTTTTTCTTTTTCCCTTTCAGTTTGCTTGAATATTGGATTTGTCTGTGTGTTTGAGTACCTTTGTTCCCTGTGTGGTTGACTGTCTGTTTTCTTTTCCAGAGTAACCTCAAGAAACAAGCCAAAGTACACATGGTGGATAGTTCCAAATACCACTACGAGTAGGGAAAGAAACTAACCAAAGTCTCAACAAGAGAGACCAAGAAACACCATTCAAAGAACACTTCCTGAATGGACAGGCTCTAGACAGTCAAAGAGCCTTCTTTAACACAGCAGAACTTGCAGGGGCAGAGCACGTAACAAGCTTTTAAGATTAACAAGAGATAGAAAGCTAAACAAAATGACAAAATGAAAGAACTCTCCGCCAAAGAAATTCCGGGAAGAAATGACAGCTAAAGAACTGCTCAAAACAGATATAAGCAACATAACTGAACAACAAGATTCATAAAATTAATCACTGGACCTGAAAAAAGCATGGAAGACATCAGAGAAACTATTGCTACGAAAACTATGGAGCTTAAAAATAGCTGTGATGAATTTAAAAATGCTATAAACAAGATACATAATAAAATGGAGGCATCCAATGCATGCATTAAAGAGGCAGAAAGGAGAATAAGTGATTTAGAAGACACAATTATAGAAAAAAAGGAAGCTGAGAAAAAGAGAGATAAACTAATCCAGGAACAAGAAAGGAGAGTTCCAGAGCTCAGCAATACAATATCCATATCATAGGAATCCAAGAAGAGGAAGAGAGAGGGAAAGGTGCTGAAGAAGTCCTTAAACAAATTATAGCAAAAAATTTCCCCAACCTGGGGAGGGAAGTAGATACTAAAATTTAAGAGGCAGAGAGAACTCCCTTCAGACGTAACTTGAATCAATCTTCTGCACCACATATCATAGTGAAACTGGCAAAAATATAAAGACAAAGAGAGAATTTTGAAAATAGCTAGGGAGAAAAGGGCCCTAACATACAAAGGGACACCTATCAGAGTAGTTTCAGACCTATCTAGTGAAACTTGGCAGGCCAGAAAGGAATGTCAAGAAACCTTCAATGTGAGGAACGGAAAAATATGCAGCCAAGAATCCTCTATCCAGCAAGCCTGTAATTCAGATTAGAAGGAGAGATAAAAGTCTTTCCAAATAAACAAAAATTGAAAGAATTTGTCACCACTAAACCAGCCATACAAGAAATCCTGAGGAGGACTCTCTGAGGGAAATGTTGCAAGGAACGATACCAGAGACACCGCCACAAGCATGAATCCCACAACGGACACAATGACTCTAAACCCGTATATTTCAATAATAACACTAAATGTAAATGGGCTGAATGCTCAAATCAAAAGATATAGGGTAGCAGAATGGATAAAAAAACAAAATCCATCTATTTGTTGTCTACAAGAAACTCATTTTATTTTATTTTTATTTTTAAAAAAATTTTTTTTATGTTTTATTTATTTCTAGGAGAGAGAGAGAGAGAGAGAGAGAGAGAGAGAGATACAGCATGAACAGAGGAGGGTCAGAGAGAGAGGGAGTCACAGACTGAAACAGGCTCCAGGCTCTGAGCTGGCAGTCAGCACAGAGCCCGACGCGGGGCTCGAACCCACGAACCGCGAGATCATGACCTAAGCGAAAGTCGGACGCTTAACCGACTAAGCCACCCAGGCGCCCCAAGAAACTCATTTTAGACTGGAGGACACATTCAGATTGAAACTAAGGGGATGGAGAAATGTATATTATGCTACTGGAAATCAAAAGAAAGTTGGAGTAGCTATACTTATATCAGACAAACTAGACTTTAAAGTAAGGCAGTAAGAAAGGATGAAGAAGGGCATTATGTAGTAATTACAGGGTCTATCCATCAGGAAGAACTAATAATTATAAATGTCTATACACCGAATATGGGAGCACCTAAATATATAAAACAATTAATCACAAACAGAAATAATCTTATGGATAAGAATGTGCTAATAGCAGGGGACTTTAATACTCCCCTTACAGCAATGGATAAATCAACTAGACAGAAAATCACTAAAGAAACAATTGACTTACATGACATATTGGACAAGATGGATTTGACAGATATTGTTAGAACTC
Source organism: Hyaena hyaena (assembly GCF_003009895.1). Lineage (NCBI taxonomy): Eukaryota > Metazoa > Chordata > Mammalia > Carnivora > Hyaenidae > Hyaena > Hyaena hyaena. Next base: position 461,103 of record NW_024081749.1, read on the forward strand.
TACATCTTGAGGCGATAGAATTCACTTTCTTAAGTGTGCATGGCACATTCTCCACGACAGATCACATACTGGGACATAAAGCAGCCCCCACTAAATATAAAAGAATTGAGATGATACCATGCACACTTTCAGATCACAATGCTATGAAAATTGAAATCAATCACAGGAAGATATCTGGAAAACCTCCAAAATCGTGGAGGTTAAAGAACACCCTACGAAAGAACGAATGGGCCAATCAGGCAATCAGAGAAGAAATTAAAAAATATATGGAAATAAATGAAAATGAAAATAAAACAATCCAAACTCTATGGGATGTGGCAAAGGCAGTCCTAAGAGGAAAGTACATAGCACTCCAAGCATTTTTTCAAGAAAACTAGAAAAAGCGCAAGTCCAAAATCTAACAGCGCACATAAAGGAACTAGAAGGAGAGCAACAAGAGCACCACAAACACAGTAGGAGAAGAGAAATAATAAAAACCAGCGAAGAAATAAACAATATAGAAGCCAAAAAAGCAGTTGAACAGAACAATGAAACCAAGAGTTGGTTTTTTGAAAAATAAACAAAATTGACAAGCCTCTACCCAGGCTTCTCAAAAAGAAAGGAGAGAGCACTCTAATAGACAAAATCATGAGTGAAAATGGACTTACTACAACCAACCCCTCAGAAATACAATCAATAAGAGGGAAAACTATGACAAAATATATGCCAACAAACTGGACAGCTTAGAAGAAATGGACAAGATACTAAACACACACTCACTACCAACATTCACAGGGGAAGAGATAGAAAATCTGAACAGACTCATAACTAGTGAGGAAATTGAATTAGTTATCAAAAATTTGCCAACAAATAAGAGCCCTGGGCCAGATGGCTTCTCTAGGGAATTCTACCAGATTAAAAACAGAATTAATACCCGTTCTTCTCAAGCTATTCCAAAAAATAGAATTCAAAGGAACACTTCTGGACTCATTTTACAAAGCCAGCATCACTTTGACTCCCAACCCAGAGAGAGACCCAGGGGGAAAAAAAAAAAGGGAACTACAGGCCAATATTCTTGAAGAATACGGATGCAAAATTCTTCAACAAGATACTTGCAAATCGAATCCAACAGCACATAAAAAGAATTATCCACCATGATCAAGTGTGATTCATTCCTGGGTTATAGGGCTGGTTCAATATTCGCAAATCAATCAATGTGATACATCCCATTAACAAAAGAAAGGATAAAAAACATATGGTCCTGTCCATAGATGCAGAAAAAGCATTCTCCGGAGAAGATACAGGATCCCTTCTTAATAAAGACCTTCGAGAAAGTCGGGATAGAAGGAACCTACTTAAACATCATAAAAGCCATCTATGAGAAACCCTCAGATAACATCATCCTCAATGGGGAAAAATTGAGAGTTTTCCTCCTGAGATCAGAAACACGACAGGAACACTCTCACCACTGTTGTTTAACATAGTGCTGGAAGTCCTAGCATCAGCCATCAGACAACAAAAGGAAATCAAAGGCATCAGAATTGGCAAAGAGAAAGTCAAATTTTCACTTTTCGCAGACGACATGATACTCTACATAGAAAACCCTACAGATTCCACCAGAAGCCTACTAGCACTGATCCAAGAATTCAGCAAAGTTGCAGGGTACAAAACCAACGTGCAGAAATCGGTTGCATTCTTATACACCAAAAATGAAGCAACAGAAAGAGAAATCAAGAAACTGATCCCATTCACAATTGCACAAAAAAACCATAAAGTACCTAGGAATAAGCCTAACCAAAGATACAAGAGATCTGTATGATGAAAACTATAGAGAACTTATGAAGGATATTGAAGAAGACACAAAGAAATGGAAAAACATTCCATGCTCATGGATTGGAAGAATAAATATAGTTAAAATGTCATTACTACCCAAAGCAATCTACACATTCCATGCAATCCCAATCAAAATTGTACCAGCATATTTCTCAAAACTAGAACAAACTTCTAAAATTCTAAACAAACAAACAAAATTCTAAAATTTGTATGGAACCACAAGAGACCCCAAATAGCCAAAGTCATATTGAAGAATAAAACCAAAACGGGAGGTATCACCATCCCAGACTTTAGCCTCTACTACAAAGCTGTCATCATGAAGACAGTATGGTACTGGCACCAAAACAGACACATAGACCAATGGTATAGAATTGAGAACTCAGAATTGGACCCAAAAGTATACAGCCATCTAATCTTTGACAAAGCCGGAAAGAGTATCCAATGGAAAAAAGACAGCCTCTTTAACAGATGGCCCTGGGAGAACTGGACAGCAACATGCAGAAGAATAAAACTAGATCTTTTTCTCACACCATACACGAAAATAAACTCAAAATGGATAAAGGACCTCAACCTGAGACAGGAAACTATCAAACCCCTAAATGAGAAAGAAGGAAACAACCTCCTTGACCTCCACCACAGCAATTTCTTACTTGACATCCCCAAAGGCAAGGGAATCAAGAGGAAAAATGAACTCTTGGGACCTCATCAATATAAAAAGCTTCTGCATGGCAAGGGAAACAATCCATAAAACTAATAGGCAACCGACGGAATGGGAAAAGATAGTTGCAAATGATATATCAGATAAAGGGTTAATATCCAAAATCTATAAGGAACTCACCAAACTCCACACCCAAAAAACAAATAATCTAGTGAAGAAATGGGCAGAATACATGAACAGACACTTTTCCAAAGAGGACATCCAGATGGCCAACAGACACATGAAATGACGCTCAGCGTCCCTCCTCATCAGGGAAATACAAATCAAAACCACACTGAGATACCACCTCACGCCAGTCTGAGTGGTGAAAATGAATTAATCAGGAATCTCTAGATGTTGGTGAGGAAGTGGAGAAATGGGCACCCTCTTACACTGTTGGTGGGAAAGTAAGCTGGTGCAACCCCCCTGGAAAACATTATGGAGGTTCCTGAAAAAAACCTCAGTTTGTTCTCAGCATTCAAGAGTCTCTCATGGTTTGCCTCCTTCCCTCCCCTTGTTTGCCTCCCATCAGCCCACCCACTTGTTGGGATGACCACTGGGTGTTATATGTAAACCAACTTGACAATAAACTATATAAGAAAAATAAATAAATAAAAATAAGAATAAAAAAGACTTCTCAGAGAGAGAACTGCTCCAAAACAACCTTTAGTAATAACTCAGCCCTTTTGAGTTATTATATGTATAACCATTTCTCACAGTGCACCTGTTATTCGATGAAGATTACAATGCTCTATTAAACTATTTACTTGAGATTGGTCTAATTCATAAGTTATTTAATGAATATATTGACCACATGGTTCCAAAACCTGACTAAACTATAACTAAAAGTCCACACCAGTAAGCCTCAGAGACACAGTTTATTTAAAAGACTTAATATCAGATATTTAAGGGGTACTTAAATCCAAAATGGAAGGGTCCATATCAGGTCATATTATGCACCCCCACTGCAGTAAAATTAGAGGGAAACTCTTCCTGAACTCGCATATCTAGAATGAAACCTGTATCTCCTTCACAGGAAACCATTGAACAAACTAATGAGCCTTCTTACTCCTGTGAGCCTGTAGAAGATCTCAGAATCCTCTTCACGCAACGATAAAGACAATCCTTTCTATTTAGGAGATTCATGTATATTGTCTACCTTAGATTCTACTGCTTCTGCCTCTCATAACTCATTTTAAATTCTCAACATTTATCCATAGGTAGAGACATCTCTATGCCCCTATTCAGTGGGAAAAGGCTGCAGAAGACGAGACCTTCCACCTTCAACAACCTTAAAGATTTAAGGGTCAAAGTTGTTCAAGAGGGAAAATGATGAGGGAAACAAAGGCAAGAGAAATGTAGCTTAGATTAAACCTCCTTACAACTTGCAACCCACTGATAGACACCTAAAACATGCAGAGTGTGACCTTGCTCAAGGAGCTCATGACTCCCTTATTTCCTTAATGTTTTTGTTTTATTAAAGAATAAAAGTAACTCTATCTCAGCAGTAGCTAGCTCTTCAAGGTCCTGAAAGACTTGCTTTCAAATTCCTTAGAGATTTATGATATCTCTCTCCCTCCAAAAACCTGAAAATATATAATCAGTCACTCATCACAACCCCTGTGCAGCTCTTTCTGCCCATGGGTCCTGTCCCAAAGCTTTAATAAAATCACCTTTTTGCATCAAAGGTGTCTCAAGAGTTCTTTCTTAGCGTTTGCTAAAGAATCACATCAAAATCAGTTGCATTTCTATACACCAATAATGAAGCAAGATAAAGAGAAATCAAGAAATTAATCCCATCTACAATTGCACCAAAAACCATAATATACCTAGGAATAAACCCAACCAAAGGGGTAAAAGATCTGTGCCCTGAAAATTATAGAAAGCTTATGAAAGAAATTGAAGAAGACACAAAGAAATGAAAAAACATTTCATGGTCATGGACTGGAAGAACAAGTATTGTTAAAATAATACTACCCAATTCAGTTTACACATTCAATGTAATCCCTATCAAAATGACACCAGCATTTTTTTCACAGAGCTAGACCAACCCTAAATTTTGTATGGATCCAGAAAAGACCCCGGACAGCCAACGTGTATTTTGAAAAAGAAAAGCATAGCTGGAGGCATCACAATTCTGTACTTCAAGCTGAATTAAAAAGCTATAATCATCAAGACAGTATGGTACTGGCACAAAAACATAATAGAGAACCCAAAACTGAACCCACAAACGTATGGCCAACTAATCTTTGACAAAGAAGGTAAGAGTATCCGGAAAGGAAGACAGTCTCTTTAGCAGCTGGTGTTGGGAAAACTGGATGGTGATATGCAGAGGAATAAAACTGGACCACTTTTTTACACCATACAAAAAATAAATTCAAAAAGGATGAAAGATCTAAATGTGAGAAAGGAAATCATCAAAACCCTAGAGGGGAAAACAGGCATCAACCTCTTAGACCTCAGCCACAGCAACTTCTTACTAGATATGTTTCTGGAGGCTAGGGAAACAAAAGCAAAAATGAACTACTGGGACTTTATCAAGATAATGACTTCTGCACAGCAAAGGAAACAATCAACAAAACTAAAAGGCAACCGATGGACTGGGAAAAGATATTTGTTTTTTTTAATTTTTTATATTCAAAACATTTTTAAATGTTTTTTATTTATTTCTGAGAGAGAGAGACAGCGTCAACATCTGAGGGACACAGAGAGAGGGAGACACAGAATCAAAAGCAGGCTCCAGGCTCTGAGCTAGCTGTCAGCAAAGAGCCCGACGCGGGGCTTGAATCCATGAACTGTGAGATCATGACCTGAGCTGAAGTCGGTCGCTCAACCGACTGAACCACCCAGGAGCCCCTTGAAGAAGATATTTGGAAATAACATATCTGATAAAGGGTTAGTATCCAAAATCTATAAAGAAGTTGTCAAACTCAACACCCCTCAAGTGAATAATCCAATTAAAAATGGGAAGAGATATGAATAGACATTTCTCCAAAGAAGACATCCAGAAGACCAACAGAAACAGAAAAGACAGCGTTGTTCTTTGCATATGGGTATTTAGTTGTCTCAATGCTATTTGTTGGAAAGACTATTATTCCCCAATGGAATTTCTTAGCATGCTTGTCAATAATCAATTGACCATTAACCATTGGTCTCTATGTGTGTCCCTTTTCCAGTGCCAAATAGTCATGATTACAGTAGCTTTGTAATAGTTTTGAAATCGACACGTGTGAGTTCTTTGATTCTGTACTTTCCCAAGATTATTTTGGTTTTGCCAGGTCCCTGCATTTCCATTTGACTTTTGGGATCAGATTGTAAATTTCTGCAAAAAGATCATCTGGGGCCTTTGATAGATATTTCACTGAATCTGTGGGTCTATTTATGAAGTTCCATTGGCCATCTTAAGAATATTAAATCTTCTGATCTATAAACATAGAATGTATTTCTATTTATTTAGGTCTCTAATTTCTTTCAGTGATTACTTTTTAAGTTTTCAAGGTACGTGTGTTACACTTTTTTCTTAAATTTATTCATAACTATTTGGGTTTTTTTTAATGCTACTTTACATGAAATTGTTGTCTTAATTTTTTTATTGTCTTAATTTTGTATTGGGTAATTTGTTGATAGTGTATAGAATTACAATAAATATTTATATACTGATGTATACTGCTACTTAGATGACCTCATTTATTATTTCCAATAATTTTGGGGAAGATACCTTAAATTGTATATATGATTATATTATTTGCAAATGTAGATATTTTGACTTCTTCCTTTCCGTTATTGTTGCTTTTATGTTTTTCCTTCCCTATTTACCCCTGGCTAGGACTTCCAGTAAAATGATGAACAGACATTGGTAAAATGATCGTGCTTGTCTTATTCGTGATTTTACAAGTAAAGTTTTCAGGCTTCAACCACAAAGTATGATGTCAATTGGATGTGTGGGGGGCTCTGTTTTCCTTTTTTTTTTTTTTTTGTATATTTCTCTTATCAGTTTGAGGGATTTTTCTTCTATTCTTAGTTTCTTAAGTGCTTCTATCATGCAGGCATGGTAGAGTTTGTCAAATACCTTTTCTGCACCTATTGAGAGAATCATGTGGTTTGGCCTTTATTCTATTAACATGGTGTGTTACATTAAGGGAATATCAAACGTAGAACCAAATTCACATTCCTGCGGTAAATCCCACTGCTTAATGTTATGCAATTTTTAAAATGATTTATTTTATTTTAATTTTTTTTCTCTTTCATAGTTTACTGTCAAGTTGATTTCCATATAACACCCAGTGCTCATTCCATCAAGTGCCCTCCTCCACGCCCAAAGCCTTCGTTCCCCTCTCCCCCACCTCCATCAGCCCTCAGTTTTTTTCTCAGCATTCAAGAGTCTCTCATGGTTTGCCTCCCTCCCTCTCCCCAACTAATTTTTCCCCTTCTCCTCCCCCATGGTATTCTGTTAAGTTTCTACTGATCCACTTAGTAGTAAAAACATAAGGTATCTGTCTTTCTCTGCCTGACTTATTTTCGTTCAGCATAACACCCTCAAGTTCCATTCACGTTGCTACAAAAGGCCAGATTTCATTCTTTCTCATTGCCATGTAGTATTCCATTGTATAGATGAACCACATCTTCTTGATCCATTTATCAGTTGATGGACATTTAGGCTCTTTCCATGTTTTGGTTATTGTTGAGAGTGCTGCTATGAACATTGGGGTACATGCACCCCTATGCATCAGCACTCCTGTATCCCTCAGGTAAATTCCTATCAGGGCTACTGTTGGTCATAGGGGAGTTCTAGTGTTAATTTTTTGAGGAACCTCCACACTGTTTTCCAGAGGGACTGCACCAGTTTACATTCCCACCAACAGTGTAAGAGGGTGCCCGTTTCTCCACATCCTCGCCAACATCTCGAGTCTCCTGATTTGTTTATTTTCGCCACTCTGACCGGCGTGAGGTGGTATCTTAGTGTAGGTTTGATTTCTATTTCCCTGAAGATGAGGGACGTGAGCATTGTTTCACGAGTCTGTTGGCCATCTGGATGTCCTCTTTGGAGAAGTGTCTGTTCATGTCTTCTACCCATTTCTTCACTGGATTATTTGTGTTTTGGGGGTGGAGTTTGGTGAGTTCCTTATAGATTTTGGAAACTAGCCCTTTAACTGATATGTCATTTGCAACTATCTTTTCCCATTCTGTCAGTTGCCTATTAGTTTTCATGATTGTTTCCTTTGCCATGCAGAAGCTTTTTATCTTGATGAGGTCCTAATAGTTCATTTTCGCTCTTGATTCCCTTGTCTTTGGGGATGTGTCAAGTAAGAAATTGCTGCGGGTGACGTCAAGGAGGTTGTGTCCTACTTTGTCCACTAGGGTTTTGATGGTTTCCTGTCTCTTTGTCTTTGCCAATTCTGATGCCTTTGATTTCCTTTTGTTGTCTGATGGCTGATGCTAGGACTTCCAGCACTATGTTAAGCAACGGTGGTGAAAGTGGACATCCCTGTCATGTTCCTGAATTCAGGGGTAAAGCTCTCAGTTTTTCCCCGTTGCGGATGATATTGGCTGTGGGCTTCTCATAAGTGGCTTTTATGATGTTTAAGTAAGTTCCTTCTATCCCGACTTTCTCGAAGGTCTTTATTAAGAAGGGATGATGCTGGAAAGAGCCTAAGTGTCCATCAACGGACGAATGGATCAAGAAGATGTGGTTTATCTATGACATGGAATACTACGTGGCAATGAGAAACAATGAAATCTGGCCATGAGTAGCAACATGGATGGACCTTGAGAGTGTTATGCTGAGCAAAATAAGTCAGGCAGAGAAGGACAAATATCATATGTTTGCACCTATAGGAGGATTAGGAGGAACTTAACTGAGGAACAAGGGGGAGAAGAAGGGGGGAAATGGTGGGGGAAAGGGAGAGAGGCAAACCATGAGAAACTCTTGAATGTTGACAAAAACTGAGGACTGATGGATGTGGGGGGGAAGGGGGATGGGCATGGAGGAGGACTGGGCGTTATGTGGAAACTAATTTGACAATAAACTATTTGTAAAAAAAAAAAAAAAAGAAGAGATGATGCATTTAGTTGAATGCTTTTTCTGCATCTATCGACAGGATAATATGACTTTTGTCTTTTCTTTTGTTGATTTGATGTATCACATTGATTGATTTGTGAATATTGAACCAGCCTTGACCCGAGGAATGAATTCCACTTGATCATGGTGGATGATTCTTTTTATGTCCTGTTGGATTCGATTTGCAAGTATCTTGTTGAGGGTTTTTGCATCCGTATTCATTAAGGATACTTGCTTATAGTTCTCTTTTTTTTGCTGGGTCTCTGTCTGGTTTGGGAATCAAAGTGATGCTGGCTTTGTAGAATGAGTCCAGAAATTTTCCTTCCATTTGTATTTTTTGGAATAGCTTGAGAAGAATGGGTACTAATTCTGTTTTAAATGTCTCGTAGAATGCCCCAGGGAAACCATTTTGCCCAGGGCTCTTATTTGCTGGGAGACTTTTGATAATGGATTCAATTTCTTCACTAGTTATGAGTCTGTTCAGATTTCCTATCTCTTCCCGTGTGAATTTTGGTAGTGAGTGTGTGTTTAGGATCTTTTCCATTTCTTCTTGGCTGTCCGGTTTGTTGGCATATAATTTTTCATAGTATTCCCTCATAATTATCTCTACTTCTGAGGGACTGATTGTAATAAATCCATTTTCACTACTGATTTTGTCAGTTTGGGTACTCTCTCCTTTCTTTTTGAGAAGCCTGGCAAGAGGTTTGTCAATTTTGCTTATTTTCTTAAGAAAAAAAAAAAAAAAACTCTTGGTTTCATTGATCTGTTCAACTATTTTTTATGGATTCTATATTGTTTATTTCTTTGCTAATTTTTAAATTTCTATTCTCCTACTAGGTTTGGGTTGCTTTTGTTGCTCTCCTTCTAGTTCCTTTAGGTGCACTGTTAGATTTTGTATTTGTACTTTTTCTAGTTTCTTGAAATAGGCCTGGAGAATAATATACTTTCCTCTTAGTACTGTTTTTGCTGCATCCCATAGAGTTTGGATAGTTGTATTTTCATATTGATTTGTTTCCATATACTTTTTAACTCCACACCCAAAAAACAAATAATCCAGTGAAAAAATGGGCAGAAGATATATGAACAGACACTTCTCCAAAGAGGACATCCAGATGGCCAGCAGACACATGAAATGATGCTCAACATACCTCCTCATCAGGGAAATACAAATCAAAACCACACTGAGATACCACCTCATGCGAGTCAGAGTGGCTAAAATGAGCAAATCAGAGGACTCTAGATGCTGGTGAGGATGTGGAAAAACGGTCACTCTCCTTCACTGTTGGTGGGAATGTAAACTGGTGCAGTCCCTCTGGAAAATAGTGTGGAGGTTTTTCAAACAATTAATAACAAAACTCCCCTATGACACAGCAGTAGCACTATTAGTAATTTACCCAAGGGATACAGAAATGCTGATGCATAGGGTCACATGTACCCCAGTGTTCATAGCAGCACTCTCAACAATAGCCAAAATATGGCAAGAACCATGAGAGACTCTTGAATGCTGAGAACACACTGAGGGCTCATGTGGGTGGGGTAGAGGGGAAGGGGGGTGATGGGCATGGAGGAGGGCCCTTGTTGGGATGAGCACTGGATGTTATATGGAAACCAACTTGACAATAATCTATTTAAGAAAACAATATTGTTTCTGTTTGTGATTAATTGTTTTATGTATGTGAGTGCTTCCGTATTTGATGTCTAGACATTTATAATTGTTATCTTTTCCTGATGTATAGGCCCTGTAATTAATATAATGTCCTTCTTCATTACTTGTTATTACCTTTACTTTAAAGTCCAGTTTGTCTGATATAAGTATGGCTACTCCAGGTTTCTTCTGACTTTCAGTAATATGATATATATTTCTCCATCCCCTTACTTTCAATCTGAAGTTGTCCTCGGGTCTAGACTGAGTTTCTTGTGGACAGCAAATAGATGGATTTTGGTTTTTTATCCATTCCGTTATCCTATGTCTTTTGATTGGAGCATTTACTTGATTTACATTCAGTGTTATTATTGAAATATATGGGTTTAGAGTCATTGTGCTCTTTGTAGATTTCATGCTTGTGGTGGTGTCTCTGGTACTTTGTGCTCCTTGCAACGTATTCCTCATAGAGTCCCCCTCAGGATTTCTTGTAAGGCTGGTTTAGTGGTGACGAATTCTTTCAATTTTTGTTTATATGGTAAGACTTTTATCTCTCCTTCTATTCTGAATGACAGGCTTGCTGAATAGAGGATTCTTGGCTGCATATTTTTCCTGTTCATCACACTGAAGATTTCCTGCCATTCTTTTCTAGCCTGTTAAGCTTCAGTACATAGGTCTATGACCACTCTGATAGGCTTCCCTTTGTATGTTAGGACCCTTTTATCTCTAGCTCCTTTCAAAATTCTCTCTTTGTTCTTATATTTTGCCAGTGTCATTATGATATGTTATGCAGAAGATTGATTCAAGTTACGTCTGAGGTGAGTCCTCTGTGCCTCTTGGATTTCAATGTGTTTCTTTTCCCAGACTGGGGAAGTTCTCTGTTATAATTGGTTCTAGGACTCCTTCAGCACCTTTCCCTCTCTCCTCCTCTTCTGGAATTCCTATGATACGGATATTATTCCATTTGATTGTGTCGCTGATCTCTCGAACTCTCCTTTCGTGTTCCTGGATCAGTTTATCCCTCTCTTTCTCGGCTTCCTCTTTTTCTACAATTTGGTCTTCTAATTCACCTATTCTCCCCTCTGCCTCTTCAATCTGTGCATTGGACACCTCCATTTTATTATGGATCTCATTTATAGCATTTTAAAATTCATCAGAACTATTTTAAGCTCCGTACTCTTTGTAACAATAGTTTCTCTGATGTCTTCTCTGCCTTTTTCAAGCCTTGATTAATTTTAAAACGATTATTCTAAATTTTTGTTTAGTTATGTTGCTTATATCTGTTTTGAGCAGTTCTTTAGCTATCATTCCTTCCTAGAATTTATTTAGAGGAGAGTTCTACCGTTTGGTTATTTTGGTTAGCTTACTGCCTCTTGTTAACTTTGACAACTTGTTATGCACTCTGTACCTGTGAGTACTGCTGTATTAAAGAAGACTTTGACTGTCCAGGCTCTGTCCATTCAGGAAGGGTTCTTTGAATGGTTTCTCTTGGTCTCTCTTGTTGAAACTTTGGTTATTTTCTTTCCCTATTTTTACTGGTATTTGGAACTCTCTACCATGTGTACTTTGGCTTATTTCTTGAGGTAGTCCTGGAAAAGAAAATAGACAGACAAACACAGAGAGAACAAAGGCATACAAATTCACAGAGAAATCTAACAAGCATTTAAACCAAAAGGGAAAAAGAAAGAAAAAGAAAAAAAAGGAAGAGAAAAAAGAAGGAAGGAGGGAAAAAAATAATAACAATAAAAATAAAAAGTAAAAAAGAAGAAAAGAAAAGAAAAAATCCAAAAGACAAAGGACAGTCTAAAAGCAGAAAACCAGAATTTCCAGCTACAAATAAAGAGCCAGGTGTATGCAGTACTGATCTAAGAGCATATACAAGGAGCGAAATGACAAGGCAGGGAAGAAGTGAAATCAGAAGAGAAATGACCAGGTAGAGAGACTAAGAGGCTTAATTCAGAGAAAGAGGAGAATATGATAAGAGGTGAGGAGAAAGAAACAAAGATAATGTTACTCAGAAGAACTATATATTCTGATTACCCCAGAGAGAGAGAGAGAGATAGAAAGGTAGTGGTGGATGTGTGGAATATACATCTAGAGAATGGATTAAATGTGAGACTTAAGCAAACCAGTGACCAGAGTGCCATGTCCAGCATAGGGGAGGGATACAAATGAGACAAGGGAAAATATATCTGAATAGAAAGAATTGATCTAGAATTAATCACGGTAATGCATCCATGTTGGTCTTGCCCTGGGCTCTGTTAAAAATAGGGGACATGGGTGTGGTTTGGTGTAGGCGGGTCTTAGCCTCCACTGTGATCCAGAGGCCACTCTCTGAGGTCCCACCTTGGTGGTTGTGGGGAGAAAAATGGAGGCACCCCAGTACCCTCTGGAACCAAGCATTGCAACTCATTCTTTTGGGTCTGATCTCCCTGTCCTGCGGGCGTACGAGGTGGGCCGTGCTCTATGTCCCAAGCCACGCCTCATTACCAGATGTTAGTCTGCATGCCCCATTGATACTGCCGGAAATATAAACCCCCAGGCGGAGTCCCTCTCAGTAATTTCAAGCTGACCGCCTCCCCACTGGGAATTAAGCCCAGCCGGAAGATTGGCACAGCACCTTTAGGCGCGCCGCTTCTCCTCCAGGTGGAGCTGGCGAGCAGAGGAGCGGTTTCTCCCGGAGTTGCCTGAGACCGATGAGTTCAGCTCAAGGTCAGCTGCACAGCTGGAAACCGGATCCCTCTGTGTCCGGAGCCTAGGTTTTTCTCTTCTCCAGGGACATGGACAGTTCCATGTTTCAGCTGCTCTTTCTTTTCCCCTCGACTTACCACGGCTCCCTGCAAAGGGTACTCCCTCCCCTCCCTCTGTGTCTTTGGTAACAGCCCGTTTTTATCTTCTCCAGTTCACACTCGCGCTATAAGGTTTTCTCAGTGGACTCTGTCTCCTTTTCCTCTCAAACTCCTGGATTCTGTAAGGGTTCCTATGGCTTCAGGTCTTCTCCATTTGAGAGATGGGGGCTAGTGAAATGTACAGAGCTCCCTACTTCTCCACCTTCTTGCCTCCTCCATCCAACAGTAGGAGTTAAACTCGTAAGAATGTTGAAGCCCCGATGCTCTTCTAAGGAAGTTCAAGAATCAGACTCAAACGATACCACAGAGAGCGCCCAACGGACAATGGCGATGATGGCCCACCATGTGTACTTTTGCTTATTTCTTGAGGTAGCCCTGGGAAAGAAAACAGACAGGCAAACACACAAGGAACAAAGGCATATAAACACACAATGAAATCCAACACACAAGCAAACCGAAAGGCAAAAAGAAAAAGAAAAAAAATAAGGAAAGAAAAAAAGGAAGAAGAGAAAAGAAAAAAAGAAAAATACCCCAGAAGACAAAGAACAGTCTAAAAGCATAAAATCAGAATTCCCAGCTCCAAATAAAAAGCAGGGTGTATGCAGTGCTTATGGAAGAGCATATACAAAGAGAGAAATGACAGAGCGGGGAGAAAGTGAAATTGGACAATGACTAGGCAGAGAGACTAAGAAACTAAATTCAGAGAGAGAAAGAGGAGAATATGGTGGGAGGTGAGGAGAAATAAATGAAGTTAATGTTACTCAGAGAAACTATATAGTCTGGTTACTCCGGAGAATGAGATAGAAAGGTAGTGGTGAAGGTGTAAAATATGCATCTAAAGAGTGGAATAAATGTGACTGTTTAAGCAAACCAATGACTGGAGTGCCCAGTCCAGCAGAGGGGAGGGATATGAATGAGACAAGGGAAAATATATCTGAATAGAAAAAATTGATCTAGAATTAATCACGGTAGTGCACGTAGTGCATCTATGTTAGTCTTGCCCAGGGCTCCTGTAAAAAAAAAAAAAGGTATTTGTCCTCTGCCTGACTTATTTCTCTCAGCATAACACCCTCAAGGTCCATCCATGTTGCTCCACATGGCCAGATTTCATTCTTTCTCATTACCGTGTAGTATTCCATTGTATAGATAAACCACATCTTCTTGATCCATTCGTCCGTTGATGGGCACTTAGGCTCTTTCCATGTTTTGGCTATTGTTGAGAGTGCTATGAACATTGGGGTACATGTGCTCCTATGCATCAGCACTCCTGTATCCCTTGGGTAAATTCCTAGCAGTGCTATTGCTGGGTCATAGGGGAGTTCTATTGTTAATTTTTTGAGGAACCTCCACACTGTTTTCCAGAGGGACTGCACCAGTTTACATTCCCACCTCCAATAGCCAAAACATGGAAAGAGCCTAAGTGTCCATCAACGAACAAATGCATCAAGAAGATGTGGTTTATCTATATGATGCAATACTACATGGCAATGAGGAAGAATGAAATGTGGCCATGTGTAGCAACATGGATGTGAAGAGCCTAAGTAACATCATTTTGAGATTAAGGCCTCCATTAAGAGCAACCTCGGGCTGCACGTAGCCCCAGTTCCTTGGATTGCTCAAGGCTAAAGCCATCCTCGGACCGCCCTCAGATCAGCTAATCAAAAAAACATTCCTGTGGTTTGAGTCAAGGCTGGGAACTGTAGACAGTTATTCTGTACAAACTAGCCAATTTCTCACTGCTTGCCTGAACCCCACGTGGGCCCTTTGAACTCACCTCATAATTGATCATTTTCAAAGGATTCTCAAAAGTCATGATTGGGTCCCACCAAAAGTAATGAACACCTCACAGATACTGAATGATCAAAGCTGTTATCATGGGGACTGTACAATTGTAATTAGTGCTTATGTGATGCTGCTATATGTACAACGTGTACACTGTAACACACCCGTCCCTTACCCCATAAAAACCCTGTTCGCTATTGTTCGGGGCTTCACCTTGCTGCCACTACACCGGTAGGCAGGTGAGCCTCGCTTGAGCTTGTAATAAAGACCCTTTTGTGCCTGCAACGGTGTCGGCTCCTTGGTGGTCTCTGGGGACTCGCGAATCAGTCCAACAGATGAACCTTGAGGGTGTTATGCTGAGCAAAATAAGTCAGGCAGAGAAGGACAAATACCATATGTTTGCACGTATCAGACGATTAGGAGGAAATTAAAGGAGGACCATGGGGGAGAAGAAGGGGGGAAATGGTGGGAGTAAGGGAGAGAGGCAAACCATGAGAGACTCTTGAATGCTGAGAACAAACTAAGGACTGATGGGTGGGGGGGGGAGGGGGGAAGGGCATGGAGGAGGGCACTTGTGGGGATGAGCACTGGGTGTTATATGGAAATCAACTTGACAATAAACCTTTTGTAAAAATAAATAAATAAATAAATTAATTAATTAATTAATTTTAAAAAGCAGCTCTCTAGCGGAGATGGGTGTGGTTTGGTGTAGGGAGGTCTTAGCCTTCCCTGCCTTCTGGCAGGCTGCTCCCTGAGTTCATGCCTTCATTGTTGTGGGGAGAAAAATGGCTGCTCCCTAGTCCCTTCTTGATGCAAGCGTTGCAAATCACTCTTTTGGGTCCAATCTCCCTGTGCTGTGGGTGTAGCCAAGGTGAGCCATGTTCTATGACTGAAGCCCCAACTCATTTCCAGGTCTCAGTCTGCAGGCTTTTTTGATACTGCCCAAAATATAATCCCGCAGGACGGGCCGCTTCCCAGCTGAGGATCAAGCTGGGAGTGCAGGGGAGCAGTTTCAGGCTGGGCAGCTTCCCTGCCAGGGATTGAGCCGGAAAAGCAGAGGAGCAGTTTCTCCTGGCACTGGCTGGGAATGGGGCACTGAGCCCAAAGTCAGCACCACAGCTAGAAAAAGGGTCACTCTCCATCCCAAGCCAAGGTTTTTCTCTTCTCCAGGGACGGTTTTTTGAGCAGTTTCAGCCGCTCTTTCTCTTCCCCTTGACTCTCCGTGGCTCACCAAGAAGGGCTTCCCTCCCCTCCCTCCGTGTCTCTGGGTCCCAGACTGTTTTTATCTTCCCCAGTTCGCACTCACGTACCTATGAGGTTGTCTTCTTAGTGAACTCTGTCTCTTTTCCTCCCAGACTCTTGCGGTTCAGTGTCTATGGCTTCAGGCCTGTCTGAGGATGGCTGTGTCCCCCTGTCTCACGGTGATGTTGTCTGTGCCTCGGTTAAAATCCACGCTGCAAATAGTCAGTCCTGACCCACAGTCATGACTTTTTCTGGGATAATACTGTTTTTAAAAGCAGGAATGTCAACTTACGGTACAGGAAAAGGGCGAGCCACTCTCTCCAATCTCTTCCCACAGGTTCACCAACCTATGCAATTCTTTTTTATGTATGTCTAGACTTGATTAGTTATTATTTTGCTGAGGAATTTTACATCTATATTCATAAGAGATATTGGTGATTATTTTTCTTATGATATCTTCATCTGGTTTTGTATTAGGGTACTATTGAATTCATATCACGAGTTGAAAAGTGTTCCTTCTTTTTCTAGTTTTGAAAGAGTATGTGAAGAATTCTTTAAACATTTGATAAAATTCATCAGCAGAACAACCTGGTCCTGGGATAATTCTTCGTGGGAAGTTGTGAAATTTACTAATTTTTATCTATAATAAGGCTCATTCCTATTTTCTATTTCTTCTTGAGTCAGTTTTAGTAGTTTGTATCTCCCAGGGATTTGTTCATTTTATCTATATTATCTAATTTCTTGGATTATTGTTGTTTATGATATTCTCTTCTAATAATCTTTATTTTTGTAGGACAAGTGGTAATGTTACCTCTTTTATTCTTAATTTTAATAAGTTCAGTCTTCTCTATTTTTTCTTGATCAGTTGGCTTAAGGTTTGTCAATTTTGCTGTTCTATTAAAAGGACCACCTTTCAGTTCCATTGATTTTTCCTACTGTTTTCTTTTTTCACTTATTTATGATGTAATCTTTATGTTTTCCTTCTTTTTTATTGCTTTAGGTTTAGTTTTCTAGTGTCTTCAGGTGTTAGGTTAGGTTACTGATTTATTCCTTTATCTTTTATGTAAGCATTTATAACTTATGTGTCTTATATGATGTCTTATATGTACAATGTTAGCTGGATCCTATAAATTTTGGTACACTGAGTTTTAATTTTCATTGATCTTAAAGTACTTTCTCTTGTAAATTCTTCTTTGATTCATTATTTATTTAGGAGTGTACTTAATTTCTACATATTTGTGAGAATATCAAATTTTAATCCATTTTGTTTTGTATAATTTTGTAAATCATAGTTTTCTTATTTCAATCTTCTTAAAAATCCCTTTGAATTGTTTTATGGCCTAATTGCATTGTGTATTCTGGAGAACATTTCATTTTGCACTTCAGAAGAATGTATATTCTACTATTGTTAGATGGAGTATTCTATAGATGTCTGCAGTTTTATCTGGTTGATTCAAAGTTTTGTTTGTATAGTCCTTGTTATTTTTATGCCTAGTTATTCCATCTAATGTTTTGGATATGTTAAAGTGGGATATTAAAGTCCCAAAACTTGTCTGTTTCTCTTTTCAATTCTTTCAGTTATTGTTTCACATATTTTGGGGCTCTGTTGGTGGGTGCATATATATGTTTATAGTTATGTCATACTGACGGATTAACTCTTTTATCATTTAATAATATCCTTCTTTTTTTCTAGTAACAATTTTTGTCTTACATTGTATTTTGTCTGATGTTATTATAGCCACCTTTGCCCTCTTTTGATTACTCTTCTTTTGGCATTCTATTTCCATACTTTAATTTCAGGTTGTCTTTGAATTTAAAATTTGTCTCTTATACAGGACGCCTAGTTGGCTCAGTCGGTTGAACAGTCAACTTCGGCTCAGGTCATAATCTTGTAGTCCCTGGGTTCAAGCCTCACGTTGGGCTCTGTGTCGACAGCTAGATACCTGGAGCCTGCTTCGGATTCTGTGTCTCCCTCTCTCTCTCTGCCTCTCCCCCACTTGCACTTTGTCTCTTTCTCTCAAAAATTAAATATATATTAAAAATTAAAAAAAAATTTGTCTCTTAAAGACAGCATATAGTTATCTATTTTGCCAATGTCTACATTTTGAGTATGTTTACTCACATTATTTAATTTGTCTTATGCTTCTTTTATTCCCCTATTTCTCCATTCTTGCCTTCTTTTGTGTTAATAGATATTTTCCATGGTGCCACTTTATTTTCCTTGCTGTCTCTCTTATAATATTCTTTGAGTTATTTTCCTAGTGGCTGAGATATAAATTATAATTAGTCTCTTAATTTATAATAATCTAGTCAGATCAATGACCAGTTAATTTTAATAATATACAAAATTTTGTTCCTATATTGCTCCTTTGTTCATCATTTAAGCTATTATAGTCACAAATTATACTTTCATATATTGTGTTTATAAAGATATAATTATTGGGGCACCTGGGTGGCTCAGTCAGTTAAGTGTCTGACTTCGGCTCAGGTCATCATCTCGCAGTTTGTGAGTTCGAGCCCCACATCGAGCTCTGTGCTGACAGCTCAGAGCCTAGAGCCTGTTTCAGATTCTGTGTCTCCCTCTCTCTCTGCCCCTCCCCAACTCATGCTCTGTCTCTCTCTGTCTCAAAAATAAAATAAAAAATAAAAAAAGATATAATTATTGCTGTATGCAGATATTTTGGAAATCATATGAGAATTAACAATACAAGAAACAACAGATTTTGGCGAGGATGCAGAGAAGGGGGAACCCTCACTACTGGTAGGAATGCAAACTAGTGCAGCCACGTTGGAGAGCAGTATGGAGGTTCCTCAAAAAACTAAAAATAGAACTACCTTATGATCCAGCAATGTCACTATTAGGTATTTACCCAAAGGATACAAAAATACAGATTCAAAGTAGTACATGCCCCCCAGTGTTTATAGTGGCATTATCAACAATAGTCAAACTATGGAGAGCCCCCAAATTTCCATCAAATGATAAATGGGTAAGGAAGATATGGTGTGTATATATATGCAATGGAATATTACTCAGCCATAAAAATGAAATCTTGTCATTTGCTATGACATGGATGGAGTTAGAAGATATTATGCTAAGTGAAATAAGTCAGTCAGAGAAAGACAAATAACATATGATTTTACTGATATGTTGAATTTAAGAAACAAGACAAATTAACAAATGGGTGAACCAAGAAACAGATTCAACTGTAGTTGAAAAAAATCTATGGTTGTCAGAGGGCAGGTGGGTTGAGGGATGGCTTAAATAAGTGACGGGGATTAAAGTGTTCAACTGTGGTGAGCAGAGGGTGTTTTATGGGTGTTGGATCACTATATTTTACACCTGAAACTAATATTATACTGTATGTTAACTGAAATTTACACGAAAACTTTAAAACAATCAATTTTGTGGGATTTCCGTGAAAATTAGATACTTTGATTAATTCTTGACATTGCGACAAAGTGAGGACAGTTAGAACAGCCAACAATTACCAAGCCATTATATATAGCTTTTAATCTTTACAACTTTTCAATGCAGCAACTCCTAGTAATATCTCCCTTTTAGATAAATTGAGCAAACTGAAACTTAAAGCTGATGAGTGCAGGAGTGAGGAACAGAACACAAGTTTCTTCTTTGTGTTGCTCACAAATCTCTGCTACTCTTAGAGATTCCTTGTCTCTTGGAGGGATTTCTTGCAAGCAAAACTGACAATAAAGTGAATTCCTGTGCCGTGAATTCCTATGGCGTTGTCCTCCAAATTATTTTATTTTTGTTACTTCATAAGAATACTCTTAAGTAGAACTAAGTTTAAAGCTAATTTTGAACAATTTTCATGATTCATGTGTTATGATGTTTATACTTTTACCCATACTGTTTTTACATCATCAGTGCAACCACCAGCACAATGAAAGAGCAAATGTCTTCTGGGTATGATTATGAATGTAGCTTTGACCCTATGGATTCCCTGAATGTGTCCTTGGTACCCCCAGCGACTCACAGACAACACTGAGAGAAACACTGAGCAGCCACCTAAAGACAAGCATGAATTTTTACTATATTCCACAAGGTGGTACTATTATAATGTGCATCAGTAATTAAATTTTGAATCAAAACTGATTTTAAAAGTTTGGTAAGTTTTAGGATCCAATGTAGCTACATTTTCTTTTCCTTTAAGAAAGTTTCCTTAGTGGGCTCTCAGAGCACCAGATTTGTCTTCTTATCTAAGCCCTCACTTCCAATACAGAATCTTATTCCTTGAATTTGGCTTTCCCACAGTCATCTTCCATATAAACACTTCTCAGGGGCAAAGAAGCACATAATGCTAATTTTGATGGTGACATTTTGCAATCACAAAAGCCAAAGGACTCTTGAAACTTTATCATTCAATGGCTTTTCATTAAGAAAATGTTACCTCGTTCCAAATAATCTTCATTATGTTTTTGCAAATCACACACTTCTGGAACTCTATGCAGTATTCTTGACGATGAGATCCTTCCTTTATGTAGTACTTAACCTTTATTTTATGGAGTGTGAAGGCACAAATCTTGTGAATTTGACTAAAGCTGTGGACATTCTTCCCAGAAAAATGAACATATATGTACATGGAATATTTTCAAGGGGATTAAATATGCCCTGAAGTCATGACACAGATTAAGAACTTCTGCTTTAGTGGTAAAAAACTGTTGCCAAGCCCCACCTTTCCCCTTTAGCTTAGGTAAAATAGAAGTTTATATTAAACATGAGATTTAGAGTCTTTATGTCATCATTTTTTAAAATTTATTTTTTATTTTCTTAAAGTTTTTCTTTAAATCCCAGTTACCCGACGTACAGTGTAATATTAGTTTCAGGTGTAAAATATAGTGATTCAGCACTTCCATACAATACTGAGTGCTTATCACAAGTACATTCCCTTATCCCCATGACCTATTTAATCCACCCCCCTACCTCCCCTCTTGTAACCATCAGATGGCAACCCTCTGGTAACCATCAGAGGGTTCTCTATAGTTAAGAGTCCTTTTCTTGGTTTGCCTCTCTCTCTTTTTTCCCTTGTTCCTTTGTTTTCTTTCTTAAATTCCACATATGAGTGATATCATATAGTATTTGCCTTTCTCTGGCTGACTTATTTCACTTAGCTAGCTCCATCCATGTAATTACAAACGGCAAGATTTCATTCTGTTTTATGGCTGAGCAATATTCATATATATGTATCTCCATTCCTTAGTCAATGGACATTTGGGCTGTTTCCTCAATTTGGCTAATGTTAATAATGCTGTTCTAAACAATGGGATACCTGTTTCCCTTTGAATTAGTATTTTTTAATTCTTCTTAAAAAAGACTTCTTGGGATGCGCACTGGGTGTTATATGGAAACCGATTTGACAATAAACTATTTAAGAAAAAATTTTTTATTATAATAGTGCAATTGTTGGGTCGTGGGGTAGTTCTGTTTTTAACTTAAAAATTTTTAATGTTTATTTACTTTTGAGAGAGAGAGAGAGAAAGATAGAGAGAGAGAGAGAGATCAGGGGAGGGGCAGAGAGAGAAGGAGACACAGAATCCAAAGCAGGCTCTAGGCTCTGAGCTGTCAGCTCAGACCCTGATGCTGGGCTTGAACTCGTGGACTGTGAGATCATCATGACCTGAGCCGAAGTCGGATGCTTAACTGACTGAGCCATCCAAATGCCCCTCTATTTTTAACTTTTTGAGGAACCTTCATACATATCATTTCCCAGAGTGGCTGCACCAATTTGCATTCCATCCCACACTGTAAAAGGGTTTCAATTTCTCCACATCCTTGCCAAAACCTGTTGTTTTTTGAGTTGTCTATTTTAGCCATCCTGACAGATGTGAGGTAATACCTTATTGTAGTTTTGATTTTTATTTCCCTGATGATGAGTGATGTTGAGCATCTTTATATATTCTGTTGTACCTTTGGAAAAATGTCTAATCATGCTTTCTGCCCATTTCTTAATTGGATTATTCATTTTCTGGGTGTTGAGTTTTATGAGTTCTTTTTATATTTTGGAAACTGACCCTTTATCAGGTACGTCATCTGCAAATATCTTCTTCCATAATGTAGGGTTGCCTTTTAGTATTGTTGATTGTTTCCTTTGCTGTGCAGAAGCTTTCTATTTTGATGAAGTCCCAATAGTTTATTTTTGCTTTTATTTTCATTTTCTCAGGAGACGTCTCTGAAAAAAACTTGCTATGAAGTTTTTATGTCATCTAATATTTGGCTATTATTAAGAACTTTGTCAAAAAATAAGAACTTTGTCTCTGTGCTGTAAAGAGTGTTTTAATCCTTTCAAAATCTCAGGTGTCTTGGTGATGAATATGAAAATTTCATGTCTCCACTAGAATTTTGATACAGTTTTTGCCAAGGGGGGGGTTACTCTTTGCTTTGAGAATATGTCCTATCTTCTTTACATTCCCTACTAGCCAAGAAATTTTCCAGGATTTAATTTTTTTTATTTTCTATTACAAAGCAGTAAGATCTTTTAATTTTTATTTATAAAATTATAATATTTAATATTATTTTCTCCTTTAAATCATCTGTCACTTATACTACCCTCAGTGCCTTTGACACTTTCTGAAAGTTTCTACTATCTAAAATTTTTTATTCAACATTTATCAATTCAAACACTCCAACAAGATGTAACAATTATAAATATAAATGTACCAAACACTGAGGATCCAAAATACATAAAACAACTATTAACAGATGTTAAGGAATAAATTGACCAAAATACAATAATAATTGGGGACTTTAACACCACACTTACATCAATGGATAGATCATTCAAACAGAAAATCAATAAGGAAACAATGCCTTAGAATGAAACATTCTAGACCAGATGGACCTAACAAACAATTCTACCCAAAGACAGCACATTACACATTCTTTTCATGTGAACATGAAACATTCTCCAGAATAGATCACATGGTAGGCCACAAAACAAATTTCAACAAATTCAAAAAGATAAAAATTATGGTATATATCTTTTCCAACCACAACAGTATGAAACTAGAAATTAATCACAAGAAAAAATCTGGAAAGACCACAAATACATAGAGATTAAATAACAGGCTACTAAAAAATGTATGAGTAAGCAATAAAACCAAGGAGATAATAAAAAAAAAACACATGGAGACAAATAAAATTGAAAACACAATGGTCCACAATATTTGGGACTCAGCAAATGATGTTATTAGCAATGCAGGCCTAAAGTAAGAAGAAAGAGAAATCTCAAATAAAGAATTAGTCTTTTACCTTAATAAGCTAGAAAAAAAAGAAAGAAAGAAAAGAACAAAGCCCCAGGCCAGTAGAAGGAAGGAAATAATATAGATGAAAGAAGAAGTAAATAAAATAGAGAATAAAAAAGCAATTGAGCAGATCAATAAAATCAGGAGTTAGTTCTTTCAAAAGATTAACAAAACTGATACACCTTTAACCAGAGTTACAAAGGAAAAAAGGAGAGAAGAAAAATAAAATTAGAACTAAAGGAGGAGAAATCACAGCCAATACCAAAAATATATGAGAATATGAAAAATTATTA
Organism: Hyaena hyaena; assembly: GCF_003009895.1. Lineage (NCBI taxonomy): Eukaryota > Metazoa > Chordata > Mammalia > Carnivora > Hyaenidae > Hyaena > Hyaena hyaena. The sequence goes on from NW_024081749.1 coordinate 484,738, forward strand.
TATGCTAACAAATTGAAAAATCTAAAAGAAATAAATTCTTAGAAGCCTGTAAGCTTTCAAAACTGAATGAAGAAATAAGTCAGGCAGAGAAGGACAAATATCATATGTTTGCACGTATAGGAGGATTAGGAGGAACTTAAGTGAGGACCGTGGGGGAGAAGAAGGGGGGAAATGGTGGGGGAAAGGGAGAGAGGCAAACCATGAGAGACTCTTGAATGCTGAGAAACAAACTGAGGACTGATGGATGTGGGGGGGAGGGGGAAGATGGGCATGGAGGAGGGCACTTGTGGGGATGAGCACTGGGTGTTATATGGAAACCAATTTGACAATAAACTATTTGTAAAAAAAAAAAAGAAATAAATTCTACGAAACAAAAAAAATTGAATGAAGAAGAAATAGAAAAATTTGAACAAAGCAATTACAAGCAATGAAATTGAAACATTAATCATAAGCGCCTAACAAAGAAAAGTCCAGGACAAAATGGCCTCACAGGTGAATTTTACCAAATATTTAAAGAGTTAAAAATATGCCAAGAAATGGAAGAAGGAAAGCTCCCAAGTTCATTCTACAAAGCCACCATTATGCTGATGTCAAAATCAGATAAAGAGTAAAAAAAAGAAATTTAAAGACCAGTATGTCTCAGAAATATAGATGTAAAATTCCTCAAAAAGTCCTTGCAAACTGAATTCAACCATACATTAGGGAAATCACCATGACCAAGTGGGGTTTATTCCAGTGATGCAAGGAATATTCACGTTCAGTATTCACAAATCAATCAATATCATGCATCACATTAAGAAAAAAAGGATAAAAACTATATAATCATTTCAATAGATGCAGAAAAAGCATTTGGCAAAGTACAACAATCCATTCAAGATAGAAGACTCTCAACAAAGTAAATTTAGATGGAACATACCTCAACATAATAAAGGCCATATGCGAAAAAAGCACAGGTAACATATTCTGTAATGTGGAAGAATGGAGAGCTTTTCCACTATGATTAGAAATAAGACAAATATGTCCACTCTCACGTTTATTCAACATAGTACTGGAGGTCTTGGTCACAGCAGTCACACAAGAAAATGAATAAGGCCTAGATTAGTAAGAAAGAGATATAACTGTCAGTATTTGCAAATGACATGTATAGAAATTCCAAAGACTCCACCAAAAAACTACTAGAACTGATAAATAAATTCATTAAAGTCACAGAATGCACAATTAATATATAGAAATTGGTTACATTTCTATACATTAATGTAATAAAAGAAGGAGAAATTAAGAAAGAAATCTCATTTACAGTTGCACCAAAAAGAATAACTGCTAATGAATAACCTTAAACAAGGAGGTTAAAGACCTCAATTCTGAAAAGTATATGACATTGGTGAAAGAAAGATGAGACAAACAAATGGAAATGTATTCTGTGCTCATGGATTGGGAGAACAAATATTATTAAAATGTATTTACTATACAAAACCATCTGCAGATTTAATTCAATCCCTAACAAATTAAAAAATACTAATAAAAGGGAAATTTTTGAAAATTAATGTATGGATTTTGTTTTTGAGGGAAGTAAATAGTATACCAGATTTGGAGAAAAATCAAGAACAAGAATCAAAGGCAAGGGGAAGCACAAATAAAAAGAGAGAACAAGAACATAAGTTCTAACCTATAGCCTGAAAGCCCATTAGTTATATTATTTATTATGCTATAGACAGATTTTGCTGTTTTTCGAATGATAGCAAAAATTGCCAATGTTGTTTCCAGTTTCCTTTTGAGTTTGAACATAATGTAGTCCAGGTCAGACCGAAGGTGAATGAACCCCTCCAATATCTTTAAACAACCACTCTTTGACATGCTAAAGAGGTAAATGTAAGTGAAAACACCAGATTGTCATTAGAACATTTTTGCAAATTATTTCTTAAAATTTCTTAATGTTTTAAAAGAAGTTTTGATTTTAATTTCAGTAGAGGTAATGCATAGTGTTATATTAGTTTCAGGTGTACAATATAATGATTCAACAATTCTATGCATTACTCACTGCTCATCAAGTTAAGTATACTCTTTAAACATCATCACCTAATTCACCCATTCCCTCCAAATGCCTCTCCTCTGGTAATCATCAGTTTTTTCTCTATATGTAGGAGCCCAACAGTGATCACAAGAAAGAATGGTTGGGCGGAGCATGCCTGCATACAGGATGTTCTGCCAAGGGGCCTGCACACAATATCCAAGGTTAACGGTCCGCTCGCAAATGAGGGAACGTGCCCTCCTTGAAAATAGGGAGGAGGCTGGAGTTCTGGGCAGGCTTCTTAGTAGATATGCTGTGGTCACTGTCTCCCTTTGTTCCCCCCGTCCTTGGAATGTGCTTGGCTAGAAGAATGCGTTTTTTAGATTTTGGTATGTGTCCAGCTACCGGGGTATAAAAATAAACCGCATGAAGGCTCGGGGAGATTTTTCTCCCTCCGGCCGGAGTTGTGTCTTTGTCTGTCTTTGTGTGCCTTGTCTTTTTGTCATTTCGTTCACTACACTATACCTAAGAGTCTGTTTCTTGGTTTATCTTTCTCTTTTTGTTGTTGTTGTTGTTCATTTGTGTTGTTTCTTAAATTGCACATATGAGTGAAATTATATGGTGTTTATTATATTGTGTGACAGACATTCCATTTAGCATTTTACTCTTTAACTCCATCAATATCATTGCATATGGCAAGATTTTGCTCTTTTTTATGGCTGAATATTCTGTAACCCAGAAATGAATCCCACCTGATCATGGTGGATAATTTTTTTTATATGCTGTTGGATTCGAGTTGCAAGTACGTTTTTGAGGATTTTTGCATCTGTATTCATCAAGGATATTGACCTATAATTCTCTTTTTTTGCTGGGTCTCTGTATGGTTTGGGAATCAAAGTGATCCTGACTTCATAGAATGGGCCTGGAAGTTTTCCTTCGATTTCTATGTTTTGGAATAGCTTGAGAAGAATGGGTATTAACTCTGATTTAAGTGTCTGGTAGAATTCCCCAGGGAAGCCTTCTAGCCCAGAGTGCTCATTTGTCGGGAGATTTTTGATAACTAATTCAATGTCTTCACTAGTTATGGGTCTGTTCAGATTTTCTATCTCTTCACATTTGAATTTTGGTAGTGCATGTGTGTTTAGGATCTTGTCCATTTCTTCTACGTTCTCCAGTTTGTTGGCATATATTTTTTCATAGTATTCCCTGATAATTGCTTGTATTTCTGAGGGGTTGGTTGTAATAAGTCCATTTTCATTCATCATTTTGTCTGTTTGGATGCTCTCTCTTTTTTTTGGGGGGGGGAATCCTGGCTAGAGGTTTATGAATTTTGTTTATTAAAAAAAAAAAAACAAATCTTGGTTTCATTGATCTCTTCAACTGTTTTTGTGGATTCTACATTGTTTACTTCTACCCTGATCTTTATTATTTCTCTTCTGCTTGGCTTGGGGTGCTTTTGCTGCTCTGCATTTAGTTCCTTTAGGTGTGCTGTTAGATTTTGTATTTGTGGTTTTTCTGGTTTCTTGACATAAGCCTGGAGTGCAATGTACTTTTCTCTTAGGACTGCTTTTCCCGCATCCCAGAATTTGCATTGTTGTGTTTTCATTTTCATTTGTTTCCATATATTTTTTAATTTCTTCTCTAATTGCCTGATTGGCCCATTCGTTCTTTCATAGAGTGTTCTTTAACGTCCATGTTTTTGGGGGCGCCTGGGTGGCTCAGTCGGTTAAGCGTCCGACTTCAGCTCAGGTCACGATCTTGCATTTCATGGGTTCCAGCCCCGCGTCAGGCTCCGTGCTGATAGCTAGCTCAGAGCCTGGAGCTTGTTTCAGATGCTGTGTCTCCCTCTCTCTCTGTTCCTCCCCTGCTCATGCACTGTCTCTCTCTGCCTCAAAAATAAATAAAAACTGTTTAAAAAATAAAAAAACCCTCCATGTTTTTAGAGGTTTTCCAGACATTTTCCTGTGATTGAGTTCAAGCTTCATAGCATGATCTGAAAGTGTGCATGGTATGATCTCAATTATTTTATATTTATTGAAGGCTGCTTTATGACCCAGTATGTGATCTATCTTGGAGAATGTGCCACGCACACTTGAGAAGACAGTGAATTCCATCGCCTCAGGATGTAGAGTTTGAAATGTATCTTTCAAATTCATCTGGTCCAATGTTTCATTCAAGTCCATTGTTTCTTTAGTGATTTTCTGTCAAATTGATCTATCCATTGCTGTAAGTGGAGGATTAAAATCCTCTGCTATTAGCACATGCTTATCCATAGAATTGTTTCTGTTTGTGATTAATTGCTTTATGTATTTCGGTGCTCCTGTATTAGGTGCGTAGACATTTATAATTGTTAGCTCTTCCTGTAATTATTATAAATGCCCTTCTTCATCCCTTGTTACTGCCTTTACTTTAAAGTCCAGGTTGTCTGATAGAAGTATGGCTATTCTGGCTTCTTTTTAACTTCCAGTAGCATGATAGATATTTCTCTGTCCCCTTCCTTTTAATATGAAGGTGTCCTCAGGTCTAAAATGGGTCTCTTGTAGGCAGCAAATAGATGGATTTTCTTTTTCAATCCATTCTGCTACCTTATGTCTTTTGATTGGAGCATTTCATCCATTTACATTCAGTGTTATTCTTGAAAAATATGGGTTTAGAGTCATTGTGTTCTTTGTAGGATTCATGCTTGTAGTGATGTCTCTGCTACTTTGTGTTTCTTGCAACATTTCCCTCATAGAGTCGCCCTTAGGATTCCTTGTTGGGCTGATCTAGTGGTGACAAATTCTTTCAATTTTTGTTTATTTGGAAAGACTTTTATCTCTCCTTCTTTCTGAATGACAGGCTTCTGGATAGAGGATTCTTGGCTGCATATTTTTCCAGTTCATCACATTAAAGATTTCCTGCCATTCTTTTCTGGCCTGCCAAATTTCAGTAGGGTGGTCTGCAACCACTCTGATAGGTTTCCCTTTGTATGTTTAGGCCCTTTTATCCTTAGGTGCTTTCACAATTCTCTCTTTGTCCTTATATTTTGCCAATTTCACTATGATATGTCATGCAGAAGATCGATTCAAGTTACATCTGGAGGAGTTCTCTGTGCCTCTTGGATTCCAATGTCTATTTTCTTCCCCAGATTGGGGAAGTTATCTGCTATTATTTGTTCAAGGACTCCTTCAGCTCCTTTCCCCCTCTCTTCATCTTCTGGAATTCCTATGATATGGATATTATTCCGTTTGATTGTATCACTCAGTTCTCGAATTCTCTTTTCATGCTCCTGAGTCAGTTTATCTCTCTTTTCTCGGCTTCTTCTTTTCGTGTAATTTTGTCTTCTAACTCACGTATTCTCTTTTCTGCCTCTTCAGTCTATGCATGGCCACCTCCATTTTACTATGCATCTCATTTATAGCATTTTTAAATTCATCACAACTATTTTTAAGCTCCATAGTCTTTGTAGCAATAGTTTCTCTGATGTCTTCCATGCTTTTTTCAAACCCCGTGATTAATTTTATGAGCATTGTTCTAAATTCTTGTTCAGTTATGTTGCTTATATTTGTTTTGAGCAGTTCTTTAGCTGTCATTTCTTCCTGGAATTTCCTCTGAGGAGGGTTCTTCCGTTTCATCATTTTGGTTAACTTTCTATCTCTTGCTAGTTTTAAAAGCTTGTTATGTGCTCTGTACCTGTGAGTACTGCTATATTAAAGAAGGCTCATTGAGTGTCTAGGGCCTGTACATTCAGGAAGTGTTCTTTTTTTTTTAAATGTTTTATTTATTTCTAGGAGAGAGAGAGACAGCGTGAGCAGGAGAGGGTCAGAGAGAGAGGGAGTCATAGATTGAAACAGGCTCCAGGCTCTGAGCTGGCAGTCAGCACAGAGCCCGACGCGGGGCCTGAACCCACGAACCGTGAGATCATGACCTAAGCGCAAGTCGGACGCTTAACCGACTAAGCCACCCAGGCGCCCCAGGAAGTGTTCTTTTAATGGTGTCTGTTGGTCTCTCTTGTTGCGACTTCAGTTATTTTCTTTCCCTACTTGTAGTGGTATTCGGGACTCTCCACCATGTATACTTTGGCTTGTTTCTTGCAGTAGCCCTGGAAAAGAAAACAGACAGACAAACACATAGGGAACAAAGGCATGCAAACGCACAGACCAAGCCAACAAACAAACAAACTGAAAGGCAAAAAGAAAAAGAAAAAGAAGGAAAAAAGAGAGAAAAAAGAAAAGAAAAAAGAAAAAACCCAAAAGAAAAAAGGGCAGTCTAAAAGCATAAAACCAGAATTCCCAGCTACAAATTAAGAGCAGGGTGTATGCAGTGGTGATAGAAGAGCATATACAAAGAGAGAAATGACAGGGCGGGGAGAAAGCGAAATTGGACAATGACCAGGCAGAGAGAATAAGAGGTTTAAGTCAGAGAGAGAAAGAGGAGAATATGGTAGGAGGCGAGGAGAAAGAAACAAAGATGTTTCTCAGAGAAACTATATAATGTGATTACTCCAGAGAGAGAGAGAGATAGAAAGATAGCAGTGGAAGTGTAGAATATACATCTAGACAATGGATTAAATGTGACTGTTTATGCAAACCAATGACCAGAGTGCTCAGTCTGGCAAAGGGGAGGGATATGAATGAGACATGGGAAAATGTATCTGAATAGAAAGAATTGATCGAGAATTAATCATGGCAGTGCATCCATGTTGGTCTTTCCCTGGGCTCTGGTAAAAAAAAAAAAAAAAAAAAAAAGCAGCTCTCTAGTGGGGATGGGCGTGGTTTGGTGTTGGCAGGTCTTAACCTCCACCTTGGTCTCTCAGGCCACTCCCTGAGGTCCTTCCCTGGTGGTTGTGGGGAGAAAAATGGTGGTGCCCCAGTCCTCTCTGGAATCAAGCATTGCAAATCACTATTTTGGGTCCGATCTCCCTGTGCCACCGGTCTAGCCAAGGTGGGCCGTGTTCTGTGTCCCAGGCCTCCCCTCGCTTCCAGATCTTAGACCACGCGCTTTATTGATACCGCCCAAAATATAAACCCGCAGGCTGGGTCCTCCCTAGCTGGGAATCAAGCTGGAGAGCAGCGGAGCAGATTCAGGTCACACTGCTTCCCTGGTGGATGGAGCCAGGAGAGCAATGGAGCGGTTTCTTCTGGCGCTGCCTGGACCGGGGCACCCAGCCCAAAGTCAGCACCACAGCTGGAATCAGGATCACTCTCCATCCTGAGCCGAGGTTTTTCTCTTCTCCAGGGACAGTTCTATGAGCAGTTTCAGCTGCTCTTTCTTTTCCCTTCGACTCACCGTGGCTCCCTGCAAAGGGGGTTCCCTCCCCTCCCTCCGTGTCTCTGGGTCCCAGTCCGTTTTTATCTTCCCCAGTTCGCACTCACGCGCCCATGAGGTTGTTTTCTCACTGAACTTTGTCTCATTTCCTCCCAAACTCCTGTGGTTCAGTGTCCTATGGCTTCAGGCCTCTCGGTTTGAGAGATGGGGGTGAGTGAAATGTACGGAGCTACCTACTTCTCCATCATCTTACCTCTTCCAGAAAACAAACATTAAATGTAACTCAACTAAAGTTGGTTATTGCAAGCTAAAGGTGACAGGGTCCCCATGGTTATCAGAAAGGTAGCATTCCAGAAGGAAGTACTGGAGGGGGATGACAGTTGGGGCTGCTAAGAGGGTTGGGGCTCCAGAAGTGTGGGGTTCTTTGTACCTGATGCCCAAATTCTTTCTGCTTACTCTTCCACCAGGTAAACACCCAAGTTACTTTCCACCCACCCTCATGTCAGATCCTATTTGGTTGCATCTTCCAGGACATCATACATGTGCAGTGCATCATACCTAGGAAAAATGTGTTCTTCTGATTTGTGTCCTCTTTGATCATTCCCAGTTCATGTTACTCCAAAAGATTTTCTTATTTGTCACCTTCTCCCCTCACCCTCCAGGGCCAAGACCCAAGCGTCCCTTCCTTGGGTGTGGTCTAAGAGAGCACTTTTGTCAATTGTCATATCTCAGGGAGAAGCAGTCTTTTATCACCAACTACAAAAATAAAGGTAAAATGAAGGCATTCAAGATAAATAAAAACTGAGATAATCTTTTGCTGGAAGACCCACTTTACAAGTAATAGTAAACAATGTTCTTCAGATTGAAATCAAATGAGCTCATATATAATATGAATGCACATTAAAAAAACAAAGAGCAAAATGAAAAGTTATTATGTAACTGTAAGGCGGTATAAATGAATATTTTTTACTTAAATGATTTCAAAAGTAATTATATTAAATATGCCAGTAATTGTACATTGGGGGCACTGGCAGTTAAGGAAATTTGTACAAATCACTAGCTGACCATTTAACTAATGGAATGGAGAATTCAGTGGGCATGCATGACCAAACACAGTCTTTACTAAAAGAAAACAGAAAAACAAACACCTACAATCAACAATAATTAGTGAAAGAAAGAAAGGAGGAAGAAAGAAAAGAAAGAAAGGAGTTAAGAAAGAAAAAAGAGACAATCTACTTTCCAAAGCTACTATATTGTAATACTAAAAAATATCCTATTTTCTTTTTTTTTAAATTATAATTCCCGTATAACTAACATACTGTGTTATATTAGTTTCAGGTGTTCAATATAGTGGTTCAATAATTCCATACATCACCCAGTGATCATCACGATACGGGCACCCCTTAATTTCCATCACTTATTTCACTTATACACCCACCCACCTCCCATATGTTTGTTTCCTTAGAGTTAAGAGTCTGTTTCTTGATTTGTCTCTCTCCCTTTTTTCTCTTGCTTGTTTGTTTTATTTCTTAAATTCCACATCCTATAAATTTTAGAATACACTTGCTCATATCTCCAAAATTCTTTGCTGCTACTTTTATAGAAATTGCATTAAATCTGTAAATCAATTTGGGGACAATTGATGTCTTTTTTATATTGAGTTTTCCACTTCATGACCACGGCTTTTAGGTCTTCTTTGATTTATTTACTCATAATTTTATAATTTTCAGCATATTGATTCCTATGCATATTTTGTTAAAGGTATACCTGAGCGTTTTATTTTCTTTGGAGTGATTATAAATGGTATTTTATTTTTAATTTCAGTTCCTACATGTTTATTGTTAGTATATAGGAATGTAATTGATTTTCATGTCTTTATCTTATATCTTGTGACTTTGCTGCACTCGCTTATTAATGGTAGAAGTATTTTTTAGATTCCTTGGGATTTCCCATGCAGACAACCATGTCTGCAAATAGACACAGTTTTATTTCTTCTCTTCCAATTTGTTTACCTTTTATTTATTTCCCTTGCAGCAGATAGATCTTCCAGTGTTAATGTGAAATAAAAGCGATCAGAGTGGATATCTTTGCCTTCTTCCTGATCTTAGAGGAAAAACATTCAGCCTTTCATCATTAAATATGATAATACCACTAAGTTGTTTTGTAGAGTAGATGGGATAAAGATGCACTTTATCAAGTTGAGGAAGTCCTTCTCTTTTCCTTTTTTTCTGAATACTTTTATCATTAATGGGTGTTGCATATGTGATTTAAAATTCTTTAAAAGCCTTATAAAAATTTTAAGGTAATGTTAATTGTAATATACTTCATTTAACCCTACATATCCAAATTGTTGTTGTTTTTTGTGTAAAAAGTATAAAATTATTAATGAGATATTTTACAGTTTTTGTACTAAATCTTAGAAATCTGGTGTATGTTTTACACTTACACCACATCTCAATTTGGACCAGCCACATGTGGTTCATAGCTGCTATATTGAACAGTTAGATCTAAAGTGGTGAAATCTTAGGGAAGAAGCAGTTGAGAATCTGTTTAACTTAAGTTGATTTATTTTGTTTTTCTCTTTAATCTTTATGAAAATTCCATGGTGAATAGGATGGCATAGTCCATCTGGACATTACTTATTTTCAATTCAAACCACATGTACAATACAACAATATTATGCTTAAAAAATGTAGTTTTGCATGCATGGTTTCAGTTTGATATTCAGGAAATGAATGCACACAGGAATTCTTGGTAGGCATCTTTTGTTTAGATGAGCAACTAGTATAGCTATAGCCCCTGGATTAACAATATGAGCATGACCTAAAATTGTAGGATAACAGTGGAGTGGGAAGGATGTCAAAACCTAAAATCACAGATTTCACCAAACAGCCGTGTAACCTTGGATAAGTTCCTTGGCTTTCTTGGAAATCATTTAACCATCTGAAAACTAAGGGATCTATGTTCTCTTCAAATTCCAGGACTATAACAAAATTCTTTGATTCATGCATTTTATCAATAAATATATGTGAAAGCTCTATTATGTGCCAGACACTGTGTTAGCATCTGCATATATACAAACTTTATTCTTTATTGGAGCTTACTCCAATAAAGATGAGATTATACAAATAATTACAAAAATGTTACAGTGATGAAAATGATGTGAAGAAAAAAATCTAAGATTATCTAACCTACTTGGCAGAAACCGGAGATCAAGAAATGATTTAAGGAAAGCATGTCAGTCATCAGCTTTTTGTCTCATTGTTAAACCCACTTATGCTAAAAACTAAAATGTCAGTTAATTTTAAGCATATTTAGTGATCATATTCTAAATGCCAATAAGATAAATATGGTACTACAAGACAGAGGACTTTTCTTTTTGTGTACAGAAACTATTGTTATTATTATTATTTCGAAGAAAACAACAAGAATGCTGAAGGGCTTTGAAAATATCCCATATAACTTTCAAAGGGACTTGGTCTGTTTAATCTGGAGAAGGCTTGAGATTTCAGTGGAATGGAGGATAAGGTAAATTTATTCAGATAGCTTAAATGTTGTCATAGGGCAATGACAACAGTTTTGTTCTGTGTAATCCCAAGAAGGAAGATACAGAATGAAAGATGTCAGCTAAATCTAAGAACAGATTTTCTATTAGTCAGAAGGATGCAGTTAGGGTGGGGAGATTGAGAGAGTTGAAGGAGATTAAAATTTCAACAGATGGACTGAATTTGATGACCTTGATAGTTTCTTTGAACTTTGAAATTCCACTAAATTCAGCATCATTTAGAGAGATGAAAAAACAAAAAAAATCCATTAAGTTGTTTTTCTTCTTTTTTAAAATTTTGAAACTGGAATATTGACAAAATACAAATACGGGGTTAGGAAAAAAATAAGAGATATAATTAAAAATTAATAACTCAGAAAACCCTGGAAACTATCTAAAATCTCAGGATACCCATGGCTGAAAGTAAAAAAAAAAAAAAAAAAAAAAGAATACTAGGAACTTAGGGGAAAAAAAACAAGCAACGACCGCATAACTATCTGGCAAAATCAGAAAGGCTATGGCAGAAAGAGAAATAATCGTTTAAAGACTGGAAAGAGAGTCCAAATCTGGAGAACGGGGAAGCAAACAACTTGTAATGCTTGAGGTAGGAATTTCTAGGAATCCTGGATTCCATAGGGGTGGGAGTAGGGAGAGTTCCAGATGTGACACAGAATTTAGGAGTGTGGGGATCTGATCCAGGGTAGGAGAGATAAACGCTTATCTCTGACCTATGTTTTATCATTCCAATTTTTTATTGTTTCACCATTCCCCAATCCTGTGTTCCTCCATCCAAGCATCTCTTTTTTCAAAGTGTATTATTATTTTCACATTTGTTTTAAGAAAACTTTGTTTTCTAAACTTAAAAAAGCAGAAGAATTGAACACCTGCTCACTACTCTTAACAAAAATTGAATTAGTAAAGATAATTCTGACTTGTATATTGACTCCCAATTGAATTACCCCCAGCCATGTAGGTCAACAATACATGATAGAAAAAGTTTTCCTAGTTCTGTTTCAGTGCTACAGCCAGACTGAGATTATGGTTATCAGGGGAAGAATGGGAAAGGTAGATAATCAAATGTTTCTATTCCTCTGGCCTGTTCACAGTGGTGCTATCCATTCCTTTCATAGTTCCTCAAATGAGAAGGCTGTCTAGGAAGTCAAAATTATCTGTTTTAGCATGATAGTATGAGTGAAAAAGTATTTGAAGAAGAACATCAAGAAATCCATTGCTTGGCTGGAACAAAGTGAGTGGATTTTCAAGAGAGTAATTTATGAAACTGCAATAGTTGTTTTGATGCTTTATTCCAAACTCATGAAGAGTCATTAAGTCCCCTTCCCTTCTCAAATCTCTCTTTAGTGGCACCCTGTAATTCAGTTTCTTCTTTCCTTAAGACTTCATATAAAACACTCGCTTTTATAATTAAGAATTTTCAATTTTTAAAAGAAGTTACAATGAGCAAAGGTTCTAAATTAGTGGGATGTATTAAATATTCTTCCCATAAAATAGAATTATGGATGAAGCCAATAATTAAATTATAATCAGACATGGTTGTGGAACATTTCCAAACTTATTTATCAAAACTCTTGCTGATACACTTGTTATTTCACTGATAAATGACTCACCCAGATATTGACAACCTGCAGATTAGTGAATACATTTTGTCATTTGAGATTTCTCTACTTGATTTACCTTTGAGAAGTTAATTCTTAGAGGAAAATAGTGACCAGGTAATACTGGGCTTGTTGCCCCCAGATTTGGAGACTTATATGCGTTCACGTTCAAATGGAAGCCATCCCACCTCATCCAGCTGTAGTGGGGGGGGAGGGGAGTGGGAGCTATTCTGTGTTGTTCAGCTATTTCAGGAGGTAGAAATTCAGATTTTGTGTTTTTTTTGGGGGGAAGGCTTCCCTGGTCAAGCATGGGAACATGCTTCTCAATAAGTATAAATGACAGTACAACAAATTTGACACCATTGTACTGAAATTAAGATGCATTAAAGCAAATTTTCACTACTACCTGCTAATTAAGAGTGCTATGATTTCTTGCACTCTAATTATAAAAACAATACCATATATGGATAGTGACTTATATATTCCAAAGTGTTCTCAAATTTTTGGGTCTTATTTGATATTTTCAACAGACTCATGAGGGAGGTCTAACTGTCCTCATTTTACAAATGAAAAAATAGGTTTGGAAAGATTAAGGGACTTCAGATTTGACAGCAGTGGAACCACAAAGCTAAACTTCATTAAAAGTCAAGTTTATTTACTCCAAATCTAGTGAGTTTTTTTTTTTTGCAGGTTTTTCATTTCCTCTTAATCAATGGCAGAGAAAATCTAAAATAATGATTTCAATAATAAATAAATGGCAGAAGTGGGACAGTCAACCTTTCAAGCCTAAAACACTCTTTCTATTTCCCTTTGATTATTTTCCATAACATTTAAATGCAACACACACACTACACATTTTTTCTGCCTGAAAAACTTAGTGAATCCACATTGTATTTTTATTTATAATCACAATTTCTTCTTATGTTCTATTAAAACCTCCCTCATGCTTGAGGCCCTTGTCATATGCCATGACTTCGTTTTTTCTTTTTCCTTTTTTTTTTTTGCCAACAACATATAATTGTATTTTTATTTTTTATTTTTTTTTACAAATAGTTTATTGTCAAATTAGTTTCCACATAACACCCAGTGCTCATCCCCAGAAATGTCTTCCTCCATGCCCATCCCCCCTCCCCCCCACATCCATCAGTCCTCAGTTTTTGTCAGCATTCAAGAGTCTCTCATGGTTTGCCTCTCTCCTTTTCCCCCACCATTTCCCCCCTTCTTCTCCCCTTTGTTCCTCAGTTAAGTTCCTTCTAGTCCTCCTATACGTGCAAACATATGATATTTGTCCTTCTCTGCCTGACTTATTTCGCTCAGCATAACACCCTCAAGGTTCATCCATGTTGCTACAAATGGCCAGATTTCATTGTTTCTCATTGCCATGTAGTATTCCATGGTATAGATAAACCACATCTTCTTGATCCATTCGTCCGTTGATGGGCACTTAGGCTCTTTCCATGTTTTAGCTATTGTTGAGAGTGCTGCTAGGAACATTGGGGTGCATGTGCTCCTATGCATCAGCATTTCTGTATCCCTTGGGTAAATTCCTAGCAGTGCTATTGCTGGATCATAGGGGAGTTCTAGTGTTAGTTTCCTGAGGAACCTCCACACTGTTTTCCAGAGGGGCTGTACCAGTTTACATTCCCACCAACAGTGTAGGAGGGTGCCCGTTTCTCCACATCCTCGTCAGCATCTAGAGTTCTCTGATTTGCTCATTTTCACCACTCTGACTGGCGTGAGGTGGTATCTCAGTGTGGTTTTGATGTGTATTTCCCTAATGAGGAGGGATGCTGAGCATCGTTTCATGTGTCTGTTGGCCATCTGGATGTCCTCTTTGGAGAAGTGTCTGTTCATATCTTCTGCCCATTTCTTCACTGGGTTGTTTGTTTTTCGGGTGTGGAGTTTGGTGAGTTCCTCATAGATTCTGAATATTAACCCTTTATCTGATATGTCATTTGCAACTATCTTTTCCCATTCCGTTGGTTGCCTATTAGTTTTGTGGGTTGTTTCCTTGGCTGTGCAGAAGCTTTTAATCTTGATGAGGTCCCAATCGTTTATTTTTGCTCTTGATTCCCTTGCTTTTGGGGATGTGTCAAATAGGAACTTGCTGCGGTGGAGGTCAAGGAGGTTGTTTCCTGCTTTCTCCTTAGGGTGTTGATAGTTTCCTGTCTCACGTTCAGGTCCTTTATCCATTTTGAGTTTATTTCTGTGCATGGTGTGAGAAAATGATCTAGTTTCATTCTTCTGCATGTTGCTGTCCAGTTCTCCCAACACCATCTGTTAAAAAGGCTGTCTTTTTTCCATTGGATATTCTTTCTGCTTTGTCAAAGATCAGTTGGCTGTATACTTTTGGGTCCACTTCTGAGTTATCAATTCTGTTCCATTGGTCTATGGGTCTGTTTTTGTGCCAATACCATACTGTCTTGATGATGACAGCTTTGTAGTAGAGGCTAAAGTCTGGGATGGTGATACCTCCCGTTTTGGTTTTATTTTTCAGTATTACTTTGGCTATTCGGGGTCTTTTGTGGTTCCATACAAATTTTTGGATAGTTTGTTCTAGTTTTGAGAAGTATGCTGGTGCAATTTTAATTGGAATTGCATTGAATGTGTAGATAGCTTTGGGTAGTAATGACATCTTAACTATATTTATTCTTCCTATCCATGAGCATAGAAAGTTTTTCCATTTCTTTGTGTCTTCTTCAATTTCCTTCATAAGTTTTCTATAGTTTTCATCATACAGATCTCTTGTATCCTTTGTTAGGTTTGTTCCGAGGTATTTTATGGTTTTTTTGTGCAATTGTGAATGGGATCAACTTCTTGATTTCTCTTTCTGTTGCTTCATGGTTGGTATATAAAAATGCAACCGATTTCTGTACGTTGATTTTGTACCCTGCAACTTGGCTGAATTCTTAGATCAGTTCTAGTAGGCTTCTGGTGGAGTGTGTCGGGTTTTCTATGTAGAGTATCATGTCATCTGTGAAGAGTGAAAGTTTCACTTTTTCTTTGCCAATTCTGATGCCTTTGGTTTCCTTTGGTTGTCTGATGGCTGATGCTAGGACTTCCAGCAGTATGTGAAACAACAGTGGTGACAGAGGACATCCCTGTCGTGTTCCTGATCTCAAGGGGAAAGCTCTCAGTTTTCCCCCGTTGAGGATGATGTTAGCTGAAGGCTTCTCATAGATTATGCCATGACTTCTGCCTGAAGTACTATTATCCCCACTTGTCTTACTTTAAGTACCCCCTGCAAATAGAATTTGAGAAAAAGACTTGAGCAATGGTAGTTCATATGGAAGATTAGCCTAAATAGCAGGAGTAAGGAAAGAGATGGGGAAAATGGTGGCATAGTAGGAAGACCCTATGCTTACCACCTCCCATGAATAGAACTAGATAGCTCTCAAATCATCCTAAATACCGAATTTCTGATTGACCTGAAGAGTGGCAGAACAAACTCACAACGTAAAGGTAGAAAAGAGGCCACATAAAAGGAGGTAGGAAGGACAGAGATGTGGTTTGGGGGAGAAATTGATCATGGCCACTGTATTGGGAAGGGAGCTGTGATCACAGAGAAGGGCAAGAGACAGACTAGCACAAAGAAGAATTAACATAGAAGACAGTTACCCATAGCAATTGGTTTGTAAAGAGAGAGGGGTTGAATTTGAATTTTGTGAGTTCTGGGAACCAGCTGGGCTCAAAACCTGGAGTTTTCAAAGTTAATGAAATTGGATCACAGAACCTGGAAGACATTAGGGTTGCTCTTAGAGGGAAGGCAGGCAGACAGCCCATGGACATACAGCATGGAAACAACGATGTGAAAAGCACATGGGGCACACAGTGGGTAGGTTATTTCTTATCTCAGAACATGTCACAGGAAGGCAGCATTCATAGAAAGACCCCTCCAGGAACAAAGAAACTGACAGGTGACATTTCCTTCTTCTGCCCTTCCAGCATAAGCACAAAACCATCTGTGGGAACCATCATAACATTGACACTCACTACCTAACTTACTTGCCCTAAGCCCTGCTCTCTGCACTCTAGTGGAACCACCCTTCCCATTCACTCTTGCCTCAGTCCTAGGGTGGTAGGTCCTCTCCTCCAGGCCAGCCAAAAACCCTGCCCACACCATGTCTCCCAACGCAGGATTTCTGTGGAGCCTCTGCTCCAGTGGCAGTGGCAACAAGTCCCATTTCATTAGCAGACCAGAACACACGTGGTTAAAATGCTCCACATTCAGGTCAGGGGCCAAACACTGCCCACAATAGGCAGAGAGCCTCTGCAGACAATGGGCTTGGAGAATAAAGTGGTGAGGCCAAGAAAGCAGAGCACTTGTAGCACACATTGGAAAGACTTTTGGAAGCGCCAGGCACTGGGGAACGCCAGGCACTACGTGGCGGGTCACTAGAGGACTTCTTCATAAAACCATTATCTTTAAGAACAGGAGGAGTAGGGGCGCCTGGGTGGCTCAGTTGGTTAAGCGTCCAACTTCAGCTCAGGTCATGATCTCATGGTTTGTGAGTTCAAGCCCCACGTCGGGTTCTGTGCTGACAGCTCAGAGCCTGTAGCCGGCTTCAGATTCTGTGTCTCCTTCTCTCTGCCCCTTCCCCTGGTCATGCTTGGTCTCTCTCTCTCTCTCTCTCTCTCTCTCAAAAATAAACACACATTAAAAAATTAAAAAAAAAAGATAACAGGACATGTAGCTGATGTTCCTAACACACAAAAACAGGCACAGAGAGTTAGACAAAATGAGAAGACAGACAAATTTGTTCCAAATGAAGAAACAGTGCAAGGACACAATCAGAGATCTAAGCAAAACAGATATAAGAAACATGCCTTATGGAGATTTTAAAGCAATGATCATAAGGATACACACTGTAATGAGCAAAGAGTGAAAAAGATTAGTGAGACCCTTAACATAGAGATAAAAAAGAACCAATCAGGCAAGAAGAGAAAAATATAAGAGATTAGAAACATACTTAACGTTGGGATGCCTTAAAGTCGGTTAGGCGTCCGACTTCAGCTCAGGTCATGATCTCACGGTTTGTGGGTTCGAGCCCCATGTCAGGTTCTGTGCTAACAGCTAGCTCAGAGCCTGGAGCCCACTCCATGGATTCTGTCTCCCTCTCTCTCTCTGCCCCTCCCCTGTTCATACTCTCTCAATCTCTCTCTCTCTCTCAAAACTTAATAAAACATTAAAAAAAAAAGAAACCTACTTAATGTTAGGAACAACTGTTGGAAGAAGTAGAGGAAGGAATTAATGACCTAGAAGACAAAGTAATGGAAAGTAACTAAGCTGAACACCAGACAGATAAAAAAAACTTCTTTAAAATGATAATAGATTTCGGGAACTCAGTGACTCCATCAAACCTAATAACATTTGCATTATAAAAGTTCAAGAAGAAGAGAGTGAAAAAGTGGTAGGAAATTTTTTGAAGAAATAATAGCAGAAAACTACCTTAATATGGGGAACAAAGAGATATCCAGATCCAGGAGGCTCAGACATCTCCTAATAAAATCAACACAAGGAGGTCCACACCAAAACACATAATAATTAAAATGGCCAAAAATAGTCATAAAGAAATAATTTTTAAAGCAGGAAGAGAAACTAGTTACATACAAGGGAAACACCACATGGCTATCAGGAAATTTTTAGCAGAAACTTTTCAGACCAGAGGGAGTGGCATGCTATATTCAAAGTGCTGAAAGGCAAAAATCTATAGCCAAGAATACTCTATACTTCAAGGCTATCATTCAGAATAAAAAGAGAGATTAGGAATTTTCCAGTCAAACAAAGCCAAAGCAGTTCTTGACCACTAAGCCAGCCCTACAAGAAATGTTAAATGGGATAATTTGATTGGAAGGGGAAGACCATAAGTAAGAGTAAAAATAAAGTAGGAAAGACAAAACAGTAATAATAAGTATATCTGTAAAAATCAGTAAAGGACTCACAAAACAAAAGAATGTAATGTGTGACACCACATACCAAAAATATGGGGAGGAGGGAAGTAAGAATTGGTTGAAATTTAAGCAACCATCAACATAATATAGTCTACTATGTGAAGAAGATGTTATATACGAACCTAGTGTTAACCACAAATAAGAAAAACAGTAATAGATACCCAAAAAATAAGGAAAAGGGAATCCAAGTATATTAATATAGAAAGCCAGAAATCTGTGAAAGAGAACAAGAGAAGAAAGAAGGAAAGAAGAACTACAAAAACATCCTCAAAATAAGTAACAAAATGACAATAAATATATAATTATGAATAATTACTTTGAATATAAATGAACTAAATGCTCTAATAAAAAGAAATACAGTGATGGAATGGATAAAAACCAAGATCCATCTACATGTTGCCTACAAGAGACTTATTTCAGAACTAAAGACATGCTGACAAAACGTGAGAGAATGGAGAAACATATATCATGCAAATGAATGTCAAAGGAAAACCATAATAATAATACTTATATCAGACAAAATAGACTTTAAAACAAAGACTGTGACAAGAGACAAAGAAGGACACTATAATAATAAAGGGAAAAATAATAAAAGGTAGAACCAAACACGAAGATATAACAATTTTCAGCATTTATGAACCCAACACAGGAAAACCCAAATACATAACAATGTTAATAGCAGGCATAAAGGAATTAATTGATAATAATATAATAATAAGGGACTTTAATTCTCACTTATATCAATGAATAGATCATCCATACAGAAAATCAACAGGGAAACAGTGACTGAATGACACACTGGACCAGATGGATTTAACAGTTATATTCAGAACAGTCAATCCTAACAAAAAAAGCAGAATACACATTCTTTTCAAGTGCAAATGGTACATTCTCCAGAATAGATTACATGTAGGCCACAAAATAAGTCTCACATATTCAAAAAGATTAAAGTGATGCAATGCATCCTTTCTGACCATACATTATGAAACTAGAAACCAACCACAGGAACAAATCTGGAAGTGGCACAAATACATGGAAATTAAATAACATTCTAATAAACATTGAATGGGATAACCAAGAAATTAAAGAAGAAATAAAAACTTACATGGACAAAAATGAAAATAAAAACACAATGGTCCAAAATCTCTGAGATATAGCCAAAGTTGTTCTAAGAGGGAAGTCTACGGCAATAGAAGTCGACATCTCTTTTTCCTATGCAAGAAAAATATCAAACCTAACCTCGCACCTAACAGGAGGTAGGAGAAGATCAACACACAAAACCTAAAACAAGCAGAAGGAAGGAAATAATAGAGATTAGATCAGAAATAAATGATAAAACATTTAAAAAAACAGATTAATTAAGCCAGAAGATGGCTCCATGAAAAAAAAAAGAATAAAATTGACAAATCTCTAGCCAGACTTATAAACAAAGAGAAAGGACTCAAGTAAATAAATACAAATAATTTGAATATTATGGAAAGCTGTGTGTTAACAAATTGGACAATCTAGAAAACCCAGATACATTTCTAGAAACATACAAACTACCAAAACTGAAACATGAAGAAACAGAAAATTTGAAGAAAGCAAACTCCCAGCAAACAAAATTCCTGGGCCTGATGGCTTTATAGATGAATTCTAGTAAAAATTTAAACAACTAATACAGGTATTATTCTTTTCAAACTATTCCAAAAAATATAAACGGAAAGAAAACTTCCAAACTCATTCTAAGATTCCAGCATTACCCTGATACACAAATCAGACAAAGGTACCACACAAAAAAGGGAACTACAGGCCAATATCCCTGATGACATGGGTTGAAAAATTGTCCACAAAATACTGCCAAACCAAATCCAACACATTCATTGAAAAAATCATTCACCACAATCAAGTGGGATTTATTCCTGGGTTTCAGGGTGTTTCAATATTCTCAAATCTATCAATTTGATATATCACATCAATAAGAGAAAGGATAAGAGCCATATGATCATTTTAATAGATGCAGAACATGTATTTGATAAAGTAGAACATACATTCATAAAAACATACATTCATAAAAACCCTCTTAACAAAGCAGTAGGTTTTACAAGGAACATAACTCAATGTAATAAGGCCGTCTATGAAAAACCCACAGCTAACTTCATTCTTAATGGGGAAATACTGAATGATTTTCCCCTAAGGTCAGGAATAATACAAGGATATCTACTCTCAGGCAAACCATGAGAGACTCTTGAATGCTGAGAAACAAACTGAGGACTGATGGATGTGGTGGGGAGGGGGGAGATGGGCATGGAGGAGGGCACTTGTGGGGATGAGCACTGGGTGTTATATGGAAACAAACTTGACAATAAACTATTTGTAAAAAAAAAAAAAAAAAAGGATATCTACTCCCAGCACTTTTTCAACATAGTATTGGAAATAGTAGCCACAGCAATGAAACAATAAAAAGAAATAAAAGGCATTCAAATCAGTAAGAAAGAATTAAAACTCACTATTTGCTGATGACGTAATACCATATATAGAAAATTTGAGTCGCCACCAAAAATCTTCTAAAACTGATAAATTGAGCAAAGATGCAGAATACAAAATAAATGTACAAAAATCTGTTGCATTTCTATAAACTAATAATTAAGCAGCAGAAAGAGAAATTAAGAAAACAATGCCATTCACAATTGTACCAAAAATAATAAGATACCTACGATTAAACCTAACCAAAGAGGTGAGATAGTTGAGTCTACGGCCATACCACCCTGAACGCGCCCGATCTCGTCTGATCTCGGAAGCTAAGCAGGGTCGGGCCTGGTTAGTACTTGGATGAGAGGTGAGATAGTTGTATTCTGAAAAGTATAAAACACTGAGGCAATAAATTGAAGATGACACAAAGAAATGGAAAAACATTCCATACTCATGGATTAGGGGGACAAATGTTGTTACAGTGTCTATACCACCCAAAGCAATCTACACATTTAGTGAAATCCCTACCAAAATACTAACAGTATATTTCACAGAACTAGAACAAACCTAAAATTTGAATGGAACTACAAAAGATTCTGAATAGCCGAAACAATCTTGGAAAAGCAAAGCAAAGCTATAGCTATCACAGTTACAGGCTTCAAGTTATATTTTAAAAGCTTTAGAAATCAAAACAGTATGGTAATGGCACAAAAATAGACACATAGATCAATAGTACAGAATAGATAACCCATAAATAAACCAACAATTATATGGTCAATTAATTTTCAACAAAATAAGAAAGATTATCCAATTGTACAAAAAAATTCTTTTCAATAATTGGTGCTGGAAAAACTGGGTACCAACATGCAAAATAATGAAACTGGACCACTTTCTTACGTGATACACAAAAATAAATTCTAATTGGATTGAAGACCTAAATGGGAGACCTGAAGCTATAAAAATCCTTGAATGGAAAACAAGCATTAACTTCTTTGACATCAGCTTAGCAACTTTTTTCTAGATATGTCCTTTCAGACGAGGGAAACAAAAGCAAACCATTAAGACTATCTCAAAATAAAAATCTTCTGCCCAACGAAGGAAACAATCAACAAGACCATAAGGCAATCTACAGAATGGGAGAAGATATTTGCAAATGACATATCCAATAATGGACTGATATCCAAAATATATAAGGAATTGATACAAGTCAACACTAACAAAACAAATCATTCAATTAAAAATGGACAGACGACATAAATAGATAATTCTCTAAAGAAGATATACAGATGGCCAACGACACATGAAAAGATGTTCATTATCACTCACCAACAGAGAAATGCAAATCAAAACTACAATGAGATGTCATCTCACACTTGTCAGGATGGCTAAAATCAACAACACAAGAAATAATAGATATTAGTGAGGTTGTGGAAAATGGGGAATCCTATTGCACTGTTGGTGGGAATGTAAACTGGTGCAGCCACTTTGGAAGACAGTATGGAGGTTCTTCAAAAAGTTAAAAATAGAACTATCTTAGAATCCAGCAATCACACTACTAGATATTTACCCCCAAATGGAAAATTACTAACATACAGGGATACATGCATTCCTATGTTTATAGCAGCATTATTTACAATAGTCAAGATATGGGGGGCACCTGGGTGGTTCAGTTGGCTGAGCGTCCAACTTTGGCTCAGGTCATGATCCCACACTTTATGGGTTCAAGCCCCACATCAGGCTGTGTGCTGAGAGCTTGGAGCCTGGAGCCTGCTTCGAATTCTGTGTCTCCCTCTCTCTCTCTACCCTCCACTGCTCGCACTTTGTCTGTGTCTCTTCTCTCAAAAATAAATATTAAAATTGTTTTTAAAAAAGATATGGAAGCAGCACAATTGTCCATAGATAGATGAATGGATAAATAAGAGAATGTGTGTGTGTATACATACACATATAATTATAAAATGGAATACATATATTATATATAAAATGGAATATTATTCAGCCATAAAAAAGAATGAAATCTTGACATTTGCAACGATATGGATAGAGACAGTGAGTATCATGCTAAGTGATATAAGTCAGAGAATGACATGTACCATATGATTTCAGTGATATGTGGAATTTAAGAAACAAAACAAATGAACAATAGTAAAAAAAAGAAGAGGGAGAGTGAGATGAACCAAGAAACAGACTCTTAACTATAGAGAACAAACTGATGGTTACCAGAGGGGAGGTTGAGTAGGGAGATATGTTAAATAGGTTATGGGTATTAAGGAGTCCACTTGTCATGATGAGTACTGGATGATACATGGAATTTTTAAGTCACTATATTGTACACCTGAAACTAATGTAACACTGTATATTAACTAACTGGAATTAAACTAAAATCTTAAATAAAAAACACAGGAACACAATGGAGACTTGATTATTCACAGGATATCACAGAAGTATAGAGAATGCCTTTCAGAATTGACAGTTGAAGGAAGGGAGCCTAGAGCATTCACTCACTAGCTCTCCTATTAGTTGATGTTTGCCCAAGGGGCATTAGCTCTTTTAAACTTCCTTGAGCACTGGTTTTTGTGGACTCTGATGCATTAACAAAAACCCTACAACAGAAAATGAGAAGACAGTCTGCATGCTTGAGTTGGCACACTGCCTGCATAAGCAGGAGTCTAAACTCACCAAAATTTTCCACTCTTTCTAGCTGAAATCTCAAGTGGGGTCATGTAATGTAGGAGACTGGATTCTGCCATTATTTCCATGGTCACTTACTTTTCATGCTTGGGTCTTACCTTATGTCACCTCTTCTCAAAAGCTTTCTATGATCACCCAATCTAATTAGATGCTCCCAATCTTTTCTGCCTAGAAGTTCTCTTCTTTTCAGTTATTATCATTTGTAAGTATTTACTTATTTGTCTTACTATTTAATGTCCATCTCTTCTTTTTTTTAAATTTATTTTTAGGAGAGAGAGAGACAGCATGAGCAGGGGAACGTCAGAGAGAGAGGGAGATACAGACCCTGAAATAGGCTCCAGGCTCTGAGCTGGCAGTCAGCACAGAGCCCGACTCGGGGCTCGAACCCATGAACCGCGAGATCATGACCTAAGCGAAAGTCGGACGCTCAACCGACTAAGCCACCCAGGGGCCCCAATGTCCATCTCTTCTGCTGGAAAGAACCTCAATCACTCTGGAACACAGCAGGTGCTTAATAAATATTTGCTGAATGAATGGATGGATAAATGGATACCTGTATGGTCTGAAGTTGTGGTATCTTGTTGCTTATTTAAGCTTTGCAAGCATTCTTTCTAATGTGTCAACTCTCACCCTCATTACCCCAAAAGCAGGCAGGCAAGCTGGCCAAAAAACAAACAAAATGGCTGGGATATCTGTTCATTTGCTTATCTAGCAACCAACCTTGAGCTAGGATCAAAGAAGTTAAATAAGTTGGTCACTTGAGGCCATTGTGGGAAAACTGGGAATATATTGGAGTGTCTCAGAACTAGGACTGGATTGAATTATTGAAATATAATAATAGGAACTACCATTTACTGAGTACTAACTTATGATGTGCCAGTAACTGTACTTAGTTCTTTACATGCATCACCTCATTTGTCAGAACAACTGCAGGGGATTTATTTCCCTTCTATAGATAATGATCCCAAGAGATGGGAAAATTAGGTAGCTTGCTCAAAATACACAGGTAGTAAGAAGGCAATTGGGATTAATACTATCAAATTTATTATTATTATTATTACTATTATTATTATGTTTCCCCAGATTTTTCCTTCAGTGTTATTGAGATATATTTCATATACCATAAAATTTATTCATTTAAAGTATACAGTTCAGTGGATTTTAGTATATTCACAGAATTGTGCAACCATAACCATTATCTTATTTTAGAATATTTTCAACATCCCTAAAAGAAAGCAGTCATTCATTTCTACTACCTGGTTAACTTACCCCCCCCTCCAGTCACTAGTCTCTTTTATGTCTCTATGGATTGCCTATTTTAGACATTTATCATCAATAGAATAGTACAGTTTGTCGTCTTTTGTGACTGACTTCTTTCATATACCATAATGTTTTTAAAGTTTATCCTTCACATACCATAAGGCTTTCAAAGCTTATCCACGTTTTAACATGTATTAGTACCCCATTCCTTTGTATAGCAGAGTAATTTTCAATTGTATGGATTTTTTATCCATTCATTAGTTGATGGAAATTTGGGTTGTTTCCACTTTTTGGCTGTCATAAATAATGCTGTCATGAGCATTTGTGCACTAGTTGTGGTGTAAACATGTTTTTAATTTTTCTGGGAATGTACCTAAGAATGAAATTATTGGGTCACATGCTAACTCTGTGTTTAATTTTTTGAGGACCTGCCAAATTATTTTCCAAAGTAGTTACCCCACTTTTACATTCTCATTCTTTGTATTGGTTCCCCCCCCCATTTTCTTTATAGTGTATTTTGAAACACAGAAGTTTTTAATGCTGATGTGGTTCATTTCTCTGTCTCTGTTCCTCTTTTTTGTTCCTTATATTTTTGGTGTCATATCAAAAGAATCATTGCTTATCCCATGATCACAAAAGATTACTCCTATATTTTCTTCTAACAATATTATAGATGTCAACCTTAAATAAAACAAATGGCAATGTAATTAAACAAAGATAAGTTTGTTTGGGAATAGCGGGAGAATTGCAATTTGGGACAAGCAAACTATGGTGAACTAAGAAAAGTCCAAAGAGACAAAGGTGAGGGTGGTTTTTATTAGGTTCTGCTAGGAAACTGGAGAGGGTTGTTTTCTTTTGTTTTGTTTTCTTTTCTTTTCTTTGCTTTTTTGAATATAATTTATTGTCATGTTGGCTAACATACAGTGTATACAGTTTGCTTTGGCTTTTGGGGTAAATTCCCATGGTTCACTGCTGATATACAACAGCCACAACAAATGCCTTCCTAAGTGCCCACCACCCATTTATCCATCTCCCCCACATAAATCCCGAGTTTTTTCTCTGTAGTTAATGGTTTGCCTCCCTCTCTGTAAATATTTCCCCCTTCCCTTACCCCATGTTCTTCTGTTAAGTTTCTCAAGTACCACATATGAGTGAAAACATATGATATTTGTCTTTCTCTGACTGACTTATTTCACTTAGTATAACACCCTCCAGTTCCATCCACGTTGTTGCAAATGGTAGAATTTCATTTTTTCTCATTACCAAGTAGTATTCCGCATATAAAACACATCTTTATCCATTCATCCATCCATGGACATTTGGGCTCTTTCCATAATTTGGCGATTGTTGAAAACTCCGCTATAAACATTAGTGTACATGTACACTTTTGAATCAGCACTCCTGCATCCTTTAGATAAATTCCTAGTAGTGCTATTGCTGAGTGGTAGGGTAGCTCTATTTCTAATTTTTTTGAGGAACCTCAACACTGTTTTCCAGAGGAGCTGCACCAGTTTGAATTCCCACCAACAGTGCATTTGTCCACATCCTCTCCAGCATCTGTTGTTTCCTGATTTGTTCATTTTTGCCATTCTGACCTGGGTGAGGTGGTATCTCAATGTGATTTTTATTTGTATTTCCCTGATGATGAGTGATGAGCATCATTTCATCATTCTGTCTGTTTGCTATCTGGTGTCCTCTTTGGGGAAGTGTCTGTTCATGTTTTCTGCCGATTTCTTCACTGGATTGTTTGTTTTTCGGGTGTGGAGTTTGGTGAGTATGTCACCGCAACTATCTTTTCCCATTCTATCAGTTGCCTATTAGTTTTCTTGATTGTTTCCTTTGCCGTGCAGAAGCTTTTTATCTTGATGAGGTCCCAATAGTTCATTTTTGCTCTTGATTCCTTTGCCTTTGGGGATGTGTCAGGTAAGACATTGCTGTGGTTGAGGTCAAGGAGGTTGTTTCCTGTTTTCTCCTCTAGGGTTTTGATGGTTTCCTGTCTCACATTTAGGTTATTCATCCATTTTGAATTTATTTTTGTGTATGGTGTAAGAAAGTGGTCCAGTTTCATTCTTCTGCATGTTGCTCTCCAGTTCTCCCAGCACCATCTGTTAAAGAGGCTGTCTTTTTTCTACTGGACACTCTTTCCTGTTTTGTCAAAGATTTGTTGGCCATACGTTAGTGGGTCCAATTATGGGTTCTCTATTCTATTCCTTTGGTCTATATGTCTGTTTTTGTGCCAATACCATACTGTCTTGATGACTACCGCTTTGTAGTAGAGGCTAAAGTCATGGATTGTGATGCCTTCCACTTTGGTTTCCTTTTTCAACATTACTTTGGCTATTCGGGGTCTCTTGTGGTTCTGTACAAATTTTAGTATTGTTTTTCTAGCTTTGAGAAGAATGCTGGTGCAATTTTGATTGGGATTGCATTGCATGTGTAGATTGCTTTGTGTAATATTGACATTTTAACAATATTCTTTCAATTCATAAGCATGCAATGTTTTTCTATTTCTTTGTGTCTTCCTCAATTTCCTTCCTAAGTTTTCTATAGTTTTCAGCATATAGATCTTTTACATCTTTGGTTAGGTCTATTCCTAGCGATTTTATGGTTCTTGGTGCAGTTGTAAATGGGACTGATTTCTTGATTTCTCTTTCTGTTGCTTCATTACTGGTGTATAGAAGTGCAACCAATTTCTTTACATAGAGTTTGTATCCTGTGACTTTGCTGAATTTATGTGTCAGTTCTAGCAGTATTTTGGTGGAGTCTTTCAGGTTTTCCATGTGGAGTATCATTAATCTACAAAGAATGAAAGTTTGACTTCTTTGCCAATTTGGATGCTTTTATTTCATTTTGTTGTCTGATTGCTGGTGCTAGAACTTGCAGCACTATGTTAAACAACAGTGGTGAGAGTGGACATCCCTGCCAAGTTCTGGTCTCAGGGGGAAAGCTCTCAGTTTTTCCCCATTGAGGACAATATTAGCTCTGGGCTTTTCATATATGGCTTTTATGATGTTAAGTTATGTTCCTTCTATGCCGACTTTCTTTTTATTAGTAAAGATGCTGTATTTTGTCAAAGGTTTTTCTGTATCTATTGACAGGATCATATGGTTCTTAAACTTTCTTTTATTAATGATTTGTGAATATTGAACGAGCCCTGCAGCCCAGGAATGAATCCCACTTGATCATGGTAAATAATTCTCTTAACAGGGTGTTGAATTCAACTTGCTACTATCTTGTTGAGAATTTTACATTCGTGTTCATCAGGGATATTGGCCTATAATTCTCCTTTATTGTGGGGTCTCTGTCTGGTTTGGGAATCAAGGCAATGCTAGCTTCATAGAATGAGTTGGGAAGCTCTTCTTCCATTTCCATTTTTTGAAACAACTTGAGAAGGGAAGGTATTAACTCTGCTTTAAATGTCTGGTAGAATTCCCCTGGGAAGCCATCTAGCCCAGGACTCTTATTTGTTGAGAGATTTTTGATGACTGATTCAATTTCTTCGCTGGTTATTGGTCTGTTCAAATTTTCTATTTCTTCCCACTTGAGTTTTGGTAGTGGGTTGGTGTCTAAGAATTTGTCCATTTCTTCCAGGTTGTCCAGTTTATTGGGAACATAATTTTTAATAGTGTTCTCTAATAATTGTATTTCTGTGGTGTTCATTGTGATCTGTCCTTTTTCATTCTTTATTTTTATCTATTTTGGTCTTCTCCCTTCATTTTGTGAAGTCCGACTAGGAGTTTATCAATTTTGTTTATTTTTTCTCAAAACCAGCTCTTAGATTCATTGATCTGTTCTACTGTGTTTTTGGTTTTTTTTTTTTTTTTTTTTTTGGCGGGGGGAGGGTGGATTCTATATTGTTTATTTCTGCTCTAATCTTTATTATTTCTCTTCTTCTGCTGGCCTTGGGGTTTCTTTGCTGTTCTACTTCTAGTTCCTTTAATTGTGAGGTTAGGTTTCATATTTGGGATATTTCTTGTTTCTTGAGATAGTCCTGGATTGCAATGTATTTTACTCTTAGGGCTGCCTTTGCTGCCACCCCAAAGGTTTGGACTGTTGTGTTTTCATTTTCATTTGGTTCCATATACTTTTAATTACTTCTTTAATTGCCTGGTTGACCCATTCATTCCTTAGTTGGATGTTCTTTAACCTCCATGCATTAGGATGTTTTCCAAACTTTTTCCTGTGGCTGATTTCAAGCTTCATAGCATTATGGTCTGAAAATATACATGGTATGATCTCAATTCTTTTATATTTATTGAGGGCTGTTTTGTGACACAGTATGTGATTTATCTTGGAAAATGTTCCATGTGCACTTGAGAATAATGTGTATTCTGCTGTTTTTCGTTGAAAATTTCTGAATATATCTGTAAGCCCATCTGGTCCAGTGTATCATTCAAGGCCACTGTTTCTTTATTGATTTTCTGCCTACATGATCTGTCCATTGTTGTAAGTGGGGTGTTAAAGTCACATGCAATTACTATATTTTTTCAGTAACATTGCTTATGTTTGTGTTTAATTGGGCACTTTCAAATTGGGAGCATAAACATTTATAATTGTTAGCTCTTTTTGATGGATAGACCCCATAATTGTGATATAATTTCCTTATTCATCTCTTGTTACAGCCTTTAGTTTAAAATCTAGTTTGTATTGAGGCACCTGGGTGGCTCAGTCAGTTAAGTGTCTGACTTCAGCTCAGGTCATGATCTCATGGTTCATGAGTTCAAGCATTCCATCGGGATCTGTGCTAACAGCTCAGAGCCTAGAGCCTACTTCAAATTCTGTGTCTCCTTGTCTCTCTGCCCCTCCCCCCTTTTTCAAAAATAAATAAACATTAAAATCTAGTTTGTATGATATAAGTATGGCCACTCCAGCTTTCCTTTGATTTCCAGTAGCATGATAGATATTTCTCCATCCACTCACTTTCAATCTGAAGCATTTAGTTCATTTACATTCAGAGTTACTATTGAAAGATATGGATTTAGTGTCATTGTATTATCTGTAGGTTTCATGCTTGTGGTGATGTCTCTGGTCCTTTGTGGTTTTAATAGCATTCCACTAAGAGTCCCCCTTAGGATCTCTTATAAGGTTGATTTAGTGGTCATGAACTCTTTCAATTTTTGTTTGCTGGGAAAGCCTTCATCTCTCCTATTCTGAGTGACAGCCTTGCTGGATAAAAGATTCTTGGCTGCATAGTTTTCCTATTCAACACATTGAATATTTCCTGCCACTCCCTCTAGTCTGCCAAGTTTCAGTAGATAGGTCTGCTACTACTCTTATGTGTCTACACTTAATTGTAGGTTAAGGCTGTGTATCCCCAGCTGCTTTCAGAATTCTCCCCTTATCTTTGTATTTTGCCAGTTTCACTATGATATGTCATGCAGAAGATTGATTCTTATTACGTCTGAAGGGAGTTCTCTGTGCCTCCTGGATTTCAATACCTGTTTCCTTCCCCAGATTGGGAAAGTTCTCAACTATGATTTGTTCAAGTACACTTTTTGCCCCTTTCTCTCTCTTCTTCTTCTAGAACTCCTGTGATATTTATATTATTACATTTCATTGAATCACTTAGTTCTCTAATTCTCCCCTTGTAGGAGACCCCTTTTAGTCTAGTATATTTTTTATCTATCTTTTTCTCGGTTTCATAATTTTCCATAATTTTATTTTCTGTTCCAATTATTCTCCCCTCTGCCTCCTCCATCCTTGCTGTCACCACATCTAGTTTAATTTGCACCTCAGTCACAGCATTTCTTAATTTGTCATGACTATTTCTTAGTTCCTTGATCTCTGCAGCAATAGATTCTCTACTGTCTTCTATGCCTTTTCCAAGCTCAGTGATTAATCTTAAGACTATTATTCTAAGTTCTTGATCAGATATATCATTTATATCTGTTTTGAGCAATTCTTTAGCTGTTATATCTTCTTGGAACTTATTTTGAGCTGAATCCTTCTGTTTCATCATTTTGGTTGGTTTTCTGTCCCTTATGTGTTTTAAAAGCTTGTTATGTGTCCTGCACCTGTGAGCACTACTATATTAAAAAGGGGTCATACATTTTCCTGGGTCTGGCCCTTCAGGAGGTGTTTCTGGAGTGTGTTATGTGTTGTCTGTCATTGTGACTCTGGTTGCTTTATCTCCCTGCTCATAGTGGTAGTTCAGACCCTCCACCACCAGGTGTGCTTTGATTTGTTCATTGAAGTAAGCCCGGAAAAAAATTTTTAAAAAGTGGGTGGTGGTAGTGTAAGAAGCCTTAGCCAGTACAAAGAGAAAAATGGCAGGGGTGGGGAAATAGAAAAGAAAATTGACGACGCAGAGAAACTATACGGCTTAATCCAGAGAAAGAGTGGAAAATAAAGAAGGAGATACAGAACAAGTGTAAAGATAATAAAGTAAATATGTCTATTCAAACAAACAACAACCAGAATAACCAGACTAGAGAAGGGATGAAATAAGAGGAAGAAAAGGAAGAAAAAAATATATGTATAATAAGAATTGACCAAGAACTAAATCAGAAAATGCAAAACTGCTGGGTGTCTTGGAACTAGTGGCTGCATTGGTCTGGAGGAGGGGCTATCTGGTTGGTTAATGTCAATCTTGTTATGATAGATACACAGTTTGCAGGTATGGAGGGGCGTGGTTTGGTGTAAGTGGGTCCCGCCTCCACTGTGAGAAACTTGTCTGTTTCCTGAAGCCCCACCTTGTACGTGATGGGGAGAAAAAATGGTGACATCCTAGTCTCTCCTCCCCAAACTGGGTGACCCTAGCGACTCTGTTCAGGCCATCCTCACAGTGCTGCGTGGGCATGAGCAGGCCAGTTTTTTTCACACCACAGTCTCCCACGCCTCCCAGGCACTTGGCTGGGATTCAAACCCAGACATTTTAAAGGACCCTGCTCCCCACGCACAGGTTCTGGGGAAGTGCCACTCCACCCCACCAGTAAAGGGCCTCTGGCTGGGTCCTTTGTCCTTCGAACGACTATATACCTTCTTCCCACAGCACTCAAGGGAGGGAATTTCTTTTTCTAACTGCATCTCTGAGCGAGTTACTGAGCCCAGGGCTGGCTTCCCTCCTCCCCAGGTGTGCAAAGAGAGCAGCCATCCCCTTTCTGGAGAAAGACCCATATTTAGAAATTGGATCTTTCTCCATTCTTTTTTTTTATCCCTGGTCTGTGGTTTTACTCTTGTCCAAATACAATCCTACACTTCCACGGCCTCTCTTTCTCTTCCTTTCGTCTTGCTGCAGAAGGGGATCTCTCCCTCCCTCCCCTCTGTGCCTATGCCACCCATTTATACCTTAGTATTTATAGCAGTGCTATCAATAATCAAACTATGGATAGAGCACATGTGTCAATTGACTGATGAATGGATAAAGATTATATTATATTATATTATATTATTATATATTATATATATATATGCAATGAGATATTACTTGGTGAACAAAAAGAATGACATCCTGCCATTTCTAACAACATGGATGGAATAGAGGGTATTATGGCATGCAAAATAAGTCAATCACAGAAAGACTAATATGATTTCACTCATATGTGGCATTTGAGAAACTTAACAGATGAACATAGGGGAAGGGAAGGAAAAATAAGATAAAAACAGAGAGAGAGGCAAACCATAAGAGACTCTTAAATACAGAGAACAAACTGAGGGTTGCTGGAGGGGAGTTGAGTGGGGAGTTGGATTAAATGGGTGATGGGCATTAAGGAGGGCACTTGTGTGGATGAGCACTGGGTTTTGTATGTAAGTGATGAATCACTGAGTTCTACTCCTAAAGCCAATACTACACTGTATGTTAACTAAGTTGAATTTAAATAAACATATTTTTAAAAAATATATATATTTTTTTGAAATTTAATCTCACTTTGTTCTGAGTTTTAGGAGGAGTATTTCCAACCATTTTAACATGGTCTCAAAATGCACTAATCTACTATGCTTTTACATAACCTCCCTTGTAGTTTTGAAATCAGGAATTGTTCACCTTTCAATTTTCCCCCCGTTTCAAGAATTTTTGGCTACTCTGGAGCTCTAATAATTCAATATAAATTTCAGTATTGGCTTATCAGTTTCTTCAAAAAATCTGGATTTTTGTAAAAATAGAAATTATGGTGAAACTATACATCAATTTGAGAAGTTTTTTTCCATATTAACAATATTAAGTGACATTATCCATGTATCTGGGATAAATTTTTATTTATTTAGGTTTTCCTTAATTTCTTTCAACAATGTTATGTAGTTTCTAGCGTACAAGTCTTGCATTTATTTTGTTAAATTTTATATTAGTTTTTTTCTACTACTGCAATTGAAATTGTTTCTCTTAATTTCCTTTAAAAGATTTTCACGTCTAGTGTATAAAAATTCAACTTATTTTTGTAGATTGATCTTGCATTTTCGAACCTTGTTGAAATCATTTATCAGTTCTACTAGTTTAATTGGATTTCTTAGGAATTTTAAATACAAGATTATGTCATTTACAAATAGTAGAGATACTTGTATTTCTTTCCAATACTGATGCCTTTATTTCTTTTTCTTGCCTAATTTTCTTGTCTAGAATCTCTAGTATAATTTTGAGTAGAAGTGATTGAAGGAGATATCCTTGTCTTCTGCTTGATATTAGAGAGAAAACAGTCTTTCATAATTAAGAATGATACCTGTGAATATTTTACAAATGCCTTTTATCAAGCTGAAGAACTTCCTCTGTATTTTTGAGGTTCTCAAATGTTTTGACATAAGGAGGTTTTAGAGTTTGTCAAATAGTTTTTTTCTTTGTCTATTGAGATGATTATGCAGTTTTGTCCCTTTTCTTATTAATATGGTATATTACACTAATTGATTTTCAGATTTTGAAATATTCCTGCTTCTTGAGATAAATCCCCATTGGTCATAGTATTTAATGATATTTATACATTGCTGAATTAGGTTTGCTAGTAGTGTATTGAGGAATTTTTTATTTATATTGATAAGGGATCTTGACCTATAGTTTTCTTGTCATGTCTTTGTGAAGTCTGAATATAAGCGTAATGCCAGCTTTATAAAATGAGTTGGCAAGTGTTCTCTCTTCTATAAGTTTTTGGAAGACATTGTGAAAACTTGGTATTCTTTTTTTTTTTTTTTTTTTACAAATAGTTTATTGTCAAATTAGTTTCCACATAACAGTGCTCATCCCCACAAGTGCCCTCCTCCATGCCCATCCCTCCTCCCCCCCACATTCATCAGTCCTCAGTTTCTGTCAGCATTCAAGAGTCTCTCAT
Source organism: Hyaena hyaena (assembly GCF_003009895.1). Lineage (NCBI taxonomy): Eukaryota > Metazoa > Chordata > Mammalia > Carnivora > Hyaenidae > Hyaena > Hyaena hyaena. The sequence continues at coordinate 518,758 of NW_024081749.1, forward strand.
GGTTTACCTCTCTCCCTTTCCCCCACCATTTCCCCCCTTCTTCTCCCCTTTGTTCCTCAGTTGAGTTCCTCCTAATCGTCCTATACGTGCAAACATATGACATTTGTCCTTCTCTGCCTGACTTATTTCGCTCAGCATGACACCCTCAAGGTCCATCCACGTTGCTACACATGGCCAG